>NW_027210922.1:0-42500 GCF_029030835.1 Brachyistius frenatus
CTTTTCTTTTCTTTTCTTTCTTTTCTTTTCTTTTCTTTTCTTTCTTTTTCTTTCTTTTCTTTTCTTTTCTTTTCTTTTCTTTTTTTTCTTTTCTTTTCTTTTCTTTTCTTTTCTTTCTTTTCTCTTCGTTTCTTTCTTTTCTTTTCTTTTCTTTTCTTTTCTTTTCTTTTCTTTTCTTTTCTTTTCTTTTCTTTGACGGACTTTAATGAAATAAAGAAACGCTCCGCCTGCGGTGTCCTCTCGGTGAGAAACTCCTCGTCGAGGTTTCCATCTTTCACCCTGTTCGTATTGACCCCCGTGAGATCGATGACCCGTTCCTTCAGCGTCCCGTCGGGGTCGTTCCTTCAGAGGCGACGCCGTTTTCTCCCGGACGGTTGACTCGGCAAAAAAAAAAAAAACGACGCGATCCAGAAAAACAATCAAAGATATAAAGACGAGGGTTTTTTTTGCGAAGCGAATGTCCCGCCGGCATTTAAATGTTCCGATTTTTTTTTTTTTTTTTTTTAGGCAGGACTCGGATTATGTACTCGTGATACACCCAAAAAATGGATTAAACATCAATTCTCCACTGATTTAAAAAAATAAAATCAATTCCTCCAATTTCTTAAAATTGACGATTTAAAAAACTAAATAAATTGATTGCCATTTCATATCGATATCGTAACGATTGACAATATCAGCCGCGCGCACACACGCACGCACGCACACACACACACACACACACACACACACACACACACACACACACACACACACACACACACACACCAGTTTAACCTCAGCTTGTAGTAACCCAGCCATTGTTGAATAAATGTGTGTGTGTGTGTGTGTGTGTGTGTGTGTGTATGTATGGATTAAGCTCACTCGTGCTGCCATTATGTGACGGTATTACAGACAGTAAACAGTATGAGCCCCCACCCCCACCATAGTTTCCACCACCCACAGATTGAATGGGCAGCCATTCATTTTAGGTTTGAAATATTCTACGTCGGGCCGATTTATTTATTTCGGCGGTGACGCTAAACAGTGGTATCTCTGATGTTTGAAAAAGGCTTCGAGCCTTCACCGCGTCCCGCGTGAGCGCTTATCCCGGCGATGTCATCACTTCTACTCGCTCAGATCTCGTTCCTCCTCGTCTGCCGAGGTTCAGTCAGTTTGAGTGTCAGAAAATTACGCGAGCTCGAGGCTTTTTTTTTTTTCAGAAACTGGTTTACACACCACACACACACACACAGAGCGTAGTGTTGGATAGAAAACATCCGCGTCACGGCTGTTGGATGAATTTCCGTCTCTCTAATCGAGCTACACGACCGGCCGTGGACAAAATGAGACGTTTTTGTACGTAAAAATATATATATATTTATATATAAAATACGGGGTTGGGTTACTTTCTGAAAAGATGAACGTTTGACTTCAAACGAGTGTTTTAATGTACGTTACGTACGTCAGGTAGGATATGACAAGACACACACACACACACACACACACACACACACACACACACACACACACACACACACACACACACACACACAAGATCAAATGGGCAAAATATTGTCTGAGTGTATAAAAATGAACAAGTCGCCATCGTTTTTTTTTGTTTGGTTTTTTGAAAGTTTTAATAACGTCTTTAATCGAATGATCTGAACTTATTTTCTTGAACACGTCACGTCACTTTGGCGGCGTCCCGTCCGACGCGCCATCCGTCGAGTCGGCATTTCTCCCCGCCAATCACGGCAAACGGGGTATTTGTGTATTTGGATCTCCCAGATAACCTTTTGCAGCGACGCCGCACCGTTCCCAAAGCTTCAAACAGATTAACCCCCCCCCTCCCCCCGTTGATGCCGCCGTGCGCGAATCCTTTGTTGTACTCCGTGAATTGCCGAGGACCTGCTCCGTGACCTTCGATTATCTCGCCGTTTCCGATCTGACGTAACGCCGGGGGGAAAAAAAGCACTTGGGTGCTCGCGCGGTAACGACGCCTCCGTCCCGGTTTGTTAACGAGTTGACAGCTAAAATCAAATATGGAGTTCAGACGTAGTCCTGTCGCGGGGCGGGTCGCCATCTCCGTTTCCACGGCGACACACGACCGGAAAACAATCGTAACTCTTTTAGTGATGTTTGCCGCTCCAGGAAGTAGTAGGCCGAGCCCTTGGCAACGGCCCCTTAGCGACGGAGATGGTTTGTCGAGCTGAATAAATACAACACGTCTGGTTGTAAGCAGAAGGGGGGGGGGGAGGGGATTCCGCGCGGTTGCCACGGAGATGGCGGGGCGATGCTTTTCTGGCGATGAGCAGGGTGCGTTTGTTACGCCGGTTCGAGCGATCCGTATTCAAAACGTACGGTCGACCAATCGGATCAACACGCTGAATCGGCTTTCCCCGAAACAACGCAAGGCGCGAACTTCCAGGTAGCGCCCCGCCCCCCTTCCTCCCCCGTTCCTCCCCTCCCTCCCGGATTAGGGAGTTAAACAGCTCTTAGTACAAGTGAATGTTCCCGTCGGAGAAGGAGAAGAGATCACATTTCCCGAGAATGATGGCCCGAGGAAAAAAACTCAAATTAAATAAATACAAAATAAGCCTGTCTCCTTCTGAAAGGTCACTTCTCGTATTTTTGTTGTTGCGCGTCGCTTAATACCCCCCTCCCCTCCCCTCTGCAGCTTGAAATGAAAGGAATCGTGGCCTCGTTACTTTCGCTATAACAGTCAATTCGTTGTCTGATAAAGTGGCTTTACTCGACACCTCGTTCTTACCCCCCCCCCCCTCCACCACCACCCCATCCCCCCCCCCTCCCCCCGACTTTAAGTCAAAGAGGAGACACTAATAGTGATGCGGGGGTGATTGACGCTCCGCGGGGTCGGAAAGCGACCCGGACGAGTTTTGCTCTGACGACAATTAGCCGTGTCGAGCGGGAGGACCCCCCCCCCCCGCCGCCCCTCCCCCACCCCGCTCGACACGCTCATAACCCTCTCGGCTCTCACGTCAGTGTCACTCATCTTTGTACACACACACACACACACACACACACACACACACACACACACACACACACACACACACACACACACACACACACACACACACACACACACTCGCGCTGACGCTGTGTCTATAAAAAAAAAAAAAAAAAATAGCACAGGCTGCAATTTTCAAGTGATTTTGACTGCGACACTCTCGGCGGAGGTTTGCTCCAAATGAGGCTTTCACTGTCCCACAATCACTGTCACCCACGAGGACATGTTGAACTGCTCTCTGTGTGTGTGTGTGTGTGTGTGTGTGTGTGTGTGTGTGTGTGTGTGTGTGTGTGTGTGTGTGTGTGTGTGTGTGTGTGTGTGTGTGTGTGTGTGTGTGTGTGTGTGTGTGCGTGCACTTTAGTTACCCTGCCGCCGAGTGTTCGTCGAGCTGCATTGTCTTAATTATTAATAGTGGAAATAGAATCGAATGAAATTTCCAGCATCTTGAAACTGAAACTGGTCTCACACACACACACACACACACACACACACACACACACACAGAGGGTGTGTGTGTGTGTGTGTGTGTGGCTGCGCTCTGATGCATTATGCTGCATGTTACCGCAGTAATATTCAAGCATTTCCATTTCCACTATATTCCAGAAGGAAAAGTCTCCTCTTCATTTATCAAATGGCTATATTTACAAATTTAAAGCACACGACGTACCGCAGGATCGACTTGTGAAATTGCTGGTAGATTAAATGTCCCGGTGTTTGCGAGTTATGCGGATGAACAGACTGACATGCTCATCAGAATGACGAAGTCGTGACTTTTCCACAAAACTAACAGCAGAGCCTCTGAAGTCGTAGAACGTATTTGCATATTAAAAAAAACAACAACCGTTATTTATCTCTCTGAAAGGACTGTTTTGCTTCAGGCGCTCTGTCGGGGCTGTAACTTCGATCATAAAATATATTATGTCCATCTGACAAATAAGTGATTAAATGTTTGCTATCTTTGATTAAAATAACAACAACAGACGAATCATCAATTATTCAACTCGTTTCTCATCGCCGCCGGTCACATTTATGCAGTTTTAGTGGAGGAGAATTTTGAACGCGGGACTTTTATTTGTCGCAAAGCGTCCCCACGTTTGGGCATTTCTGCTTTTACCACGAGGGAGGACTGGAACGTGTCCGTGTTGTTTACCGGCGATAATTTGCCGGCACGTGAAATATCCCAAAGTGAATTGAAAACATGTGAAATCGGTCCGCTACGGGATCGGCATTCGGGCCCTTTACTTTCATGGCTTCGTGGGTAAAAAAAAAAATAAAAAAATCTCGCATTTGAATTGCATTCGATTTTTGAGGAAACATTTTTGAGTAAACACGGGCGAGAATAAAAAGGGCTCGCTGCGTCGGCGTTAATTCGGCGGAACGAAAAAGAAAAACGCAAGGGGAGCTGGAACCGGCGTCACCTCGACGGAGTGTAATTAATACACCTTCAGGAAGAGAGAACGGGGAGGTGGCAAGAGGTGTGTGTGTGTGTGTGTGTGTGTGTGTGTGTGTGTGTGTGTGTGTGTGTGTGTGTGTGTGTGTGTGTGTGTGTGTGTGTGTGTGTGTGTGTGATTGGACAGCTCCTTAATGAAGGCACAACTCAGTGGGAACAGTTGGTATCAGCGCGACTGAAGCGCGTCCTCGTCTGAACTCGGCGCTCGGGCTCCAGCGGCGTCGCTGCCATCGGTCCAAACTTCAAGGTCAAAGAAAGCCTTTTTTTTTTTTCTTTTCTTTTCTCCGCCAGATTTCGCGCGATCGGCCGCGTTCGCTCCGCCGGCTGACATCTCCGGTCGCGCCGGGCGTCCAACGGGAGAGGCCGTTAAGTACGAAACGAACTTGGCGTGGAGGTGACTTTGTGACCAAAACGTGACGTTAAAGTCCTCGCAGCAGAACTTTACATTATTATAGAAAAAGCCGACAATTCAACTATTTCCACATAAAGCTAGGAAGGAAAAAGTCCCTTTTAACAGGAAGTAAAACCTCCGACAGCAGGAAGGAAAAAGTCCCTTTTAACAGGAAGTGAAACCTCCGACAGGAGGAAGGAAAAAGTCCCTTTAAACAGGAAGTAAAACCTCCAACAGCAGGAAGGAAAAACTCCCTTTTAACAGGAAGTAAAACCTCCAACAGTATGAAGGAAAAACTCCCTTTAAACAGGAAGTAAAACCTCCAACAGTATGAAGGAAAAACTCCCTTTAAACAGGAAGTAAAACCTCCAACAGTATGAAGGAAAAACTCCCTTTTAACAGGAAGTAAAACCTCCAACAGCAGGAAGGAAAAACTCCCTTTAAACAGGAAGTAAAACCTCCAACAGTATGAAGGAAAAACTCCCTTTAAACAGGAAGTAAAACCTCCAACAGTAGGAAGGAAAAACTCCCTTTTAACAGGAAGCTTTTAACAGGAAGAAACACCTTAAATAGTGGGAAGAAGCCGGCTCAGAGGTGGTCGGCCATCTGCCTCGACCGGGGGTGGAAGGAGAACAGAGATGCGACACGTGGACTTTGTAGATATGAACCGTGAGAGAGTCGCCGAGATTCCGGCCGCTCGGCGTGCCGTCGTCCTGCCGAGGCCATCTGCGCGCCGGCAGATTACCTGGTAGCCGCGCTAATCCAGGTAGTCCTCGCCTCGCCAGCGAGGAAATGAAGCCGAGTGGGGGAAAAAACGAACGAAAAAAAACAAACAAACAACGTCTAAATCGATGAGACCCCACGTTTCCTCTCGGGCTTCAGGCTTGACTTTGACACGCCGGGGCGCAACAAACACGCGAGCAATGCCGCCCCGGCTTATCGGGCTGTTATATATATAGGACCCTCCCCCTCCCCCACCCCGACCCCCCCCCCCCCACAGTGGTTTGTGCTCCTAAAAGGATCCGGTGGTGTTTGCATGGGGAACGACTGGCAAGGTCCGCGGTTGTTGTCTTTTTTTGGTATTTTTTTTTTTTATCAACTCGCTTTTTCACCTTGCCGAACGTTTGAGTCCCCCCCCCCCCCCCACGCCCACCCTCTCTTCCCACAAACTGCGAGTCAAGCACTTCTTTCTTTCCCTTTTCTTACCCACTGCCCTTTTCGGAGGATTTACAGACCCGACAGAAGAATTGTGTTTTTGGTTTCAGCCCATCCAACCAGGAACTTGTATATCTTTATACTCTGGGAGGATAACAGCTGACTCATTCTGGGGTTGTTGTTTTTTTTTTTTTTTTTAAATGCATTGCTAAAGATTTGCTCGGCCACGTTTCCCCATGAATATTCAGCTCCGGCACTTCGGAGTTTGTTTCGGTGACTTTTTGTTGTTGCTGTTGTTGTTGTTCTTTTCAAAAAGGTGCGTTCTCTCGTTACGTCGTGTAAAACCAGCTCCATCGGCTGCTTATTAGATTCAGTCAGACGGAGAACATTCGGCTAATTAATGCTGTGCCGACGGGCTGCGTGTGTTGTCTGCGCGTGTGTGTGTGTGTGTGTGTGCGTGCGTGCGTGCGTGCGTGTGTGTGTGTGTGATCTCATTAGTGTTGTGTTGCGCGCTCTCTTTGCCTGGGACGGCTGTCGGCCTCCGCGCTGGCCCGTGCAGCCGAGAAATGTAAATGTTATTTCTGTGTGTGTGTGTGTGTGTGTGTGTGTGTGTGTGTGTGTGTGTGTGTGTGTGTGTGTGCGTGTGTGTGTGTGTGCTGGATACAGACGGGTTTGGAAATTTGCATCGGCAGCAGCAGCGCCGAGGATCTGTTTGATCTGTCCACTTATAACACGTCAGCTGGCCTTCCTGCAGAGAAAGCTGGGCAGCGATTTCATTTCTCAGGGAGACACACACACACACACACACACACATATATATATATATATATATATATATATATATATATATATATAGAGGGAAACAGCAACGGTCAAGGGTGGATTTAATAATAGTGAAGGAGAGAAGGACGCTGAGGGAAAAAGAGAAGCCAGAACAGAAAATAAATAGTATTTAGGGATTGATTTCTAAAAAAAATTGGGGGGCATTTTGTTTTGAGAGTAATGGTAAGAAAGACAAACGAGACAAGAGTGGAGGTTAATGCGGAGGACGCACACACACACACACACACACACACACACACACACACACACACACACACACACACACACACACACACACACACACACACACACACACACACACACACACACACACACACACACAACCACCTACTGCCTCAACAAGTCCAACCATGATGCTTTCTAGAACATAATACTTGGCTCCTATGAATTATAAATGCCTATGGATTCCAAGCAGCTTATTTTTAGAACACACACACACACACACACACACACACACACACACACACACACACACACACACACACACACACACACACACACACACACACACACACAGATTGCTTTACAAAGCCGGGGTTACGTCCCTGCGTGCAGAGGTTACACTAAGCTCTCTGTGGTATTCGCGTGCATGAATTAATTCTCAGGCGTCGGATCCTCCGCTGCTGCTTCAAAGATAACGCGGTGAAACGTTTATTTAAAAAAAAATTTATTTTTAATTCATCGTACGAATGTTTTTCACGCACGAGAGTAAAATAATATTTGTCTCGGCCCCCCCCCCCAAAAAAACCCAGCAGAGTTTGGAGCTCTCCACTCGTTGTCGAGCATCTCCTCCACGTCCATCTGTGGGCGCAACCTCAGAGGAACTTGTTTTGCATGTGTGTGTGTGTGTGTGTGTGTGTGTGTGTGTGTGTGTGTGTGTGTGTGTGTGTGTGTGTGTGTGTGTGTGTGTGTGTGTGTGTGTGTGTGTGTGTGTGTGTGTGTGTGTGTGTGTGTGTGTGTGTGTGTGTGTGTGTGTGTGTGTGTGTGTGTGTGTGTTCACCCACGCACACACGCAGCCATTAAACTCAACAATAGGAGAGCATTTGAATCGTGATGAATTCAACCTCTTTAGCGATTGTTTTTTTTGGCCGTGTGTTTGTGTGTTTGTGTGTACGTGTCTTTCCGTAGTTGCGAGGACAAATTTGGGTTAAAACCCGCAGACCGTATGCAAAAAGTGTCGTTTGGCCTCCGGGGTCGGAAAAATGAGGCCGATGCCGAAGCGTCTTAAGCTGCGATACCGCCGAGCGCCACTAGAGGTCGGCTCCCAAAAAAAAAAGCCTCCGTGGGCTCACGTTCAACTTCTCTCATGAAATTCTCACGAAATACAATTTCTCCACGAGTCGTTCGCTAAAGTCGCTCCTCTTTGTTTGTTTTCCGGAGGATCCATCTGAAAATAATCCCTCGTTTATTGGAAAATAAGCCTCAAAAAGTTGTGTTTTTGGGTGGGAGGGGGGGGGGGGGGGTCGTGTCTGTTTGATTGACAGGCCCGTGGTGCAATGGGGTTACGGCGGGACGTAGTCGGATCCACGTTACTAATCTTCTACTCGTCGTTCCGTTTGTTTATAAAGACGACCTCGCTTCATCTCCGACGTGAGTAAAAAAACAAAAACTTAACATCCGAGTCGGCTTCCTTCTATTTCGGAGCGCTCGCTTGTTTCCACGGCAACGCGCACGGTGTTTTGTTTTTGATTTCCAAATACGAAAAAAAAAAAAAAAAAAAGCGACGCGCGAATGATCTTCAGCTCACGGAGCTTTTTCTTTTCGGTTCTTTTAAAGCCCGCGACTCCTCCGCCGCCGGCCTGCAGCTGCTGCGTGACAGACACACACACACACACACACACACACACACACACACACACACACACACACACACACACACACACACACACCGCTCCTCTCGAGGCCTCGGCCGGCTCGTTTTTTACGTTGTCACTTAAAAGTCCAAGGCGACGCTCGCTCGCACCTCCGACTCCCCCGCTGACGGCTAACTAATGGCTGCGTCCGCTCGCCGTGACACTGATGTCCCCCTCCCCCGGAAACATAGATCAAAGCGCCCCCCCCTCCACCTTACGACTTTTAAAACCCCAACTGTCTGTCACGAGGGCAGCCGTAAATTGGAGCCTCCCGGAGGAGAGTGCGTTTGTGCAGCACCCCCCCCCCCCCCACCTCGTCCTCCTCCTCCTCCACCTCCTCCTCCTCCTCCTCCTCCTCCCCGCCAGAAAAGAAACGCTGCAGGCCCGGGGTGCCTGCTGGGCGGCGCTATAAATAGCTCGCCCGGCGACAGCAGGACTCGGAGCCCCGACGTGAGACGGGAGCATCTTGTTCCCCCGGTTTCTTCTTCTTCTTCTTCATCTTCTTCTTCTTCTTCTTCTTCCCCGTCGTACCAGCATCATTAAACACGCGCGGCGCGCTTCAAACGCCGTCCGCGGCTCTCATCTTCTTTTATTCCGACGGTGCCGTTTGTTGGCCGCCGCCGCGGGCGGAGGGAGATTCATTTGTCTGTTTTTTTTTTTGGGGGGGGGGGTCTTTCGCCTGAGTTTATCCGTACTCACCGAACGAATTTAACATCGACTTCCGTGTTACAAAATGTAAACAAATGCCTTTTAGCGTATTAAAGCTGCATTCATTAAAAAAAAAAAAGGCTTTAACAAGCGACGATATTGAAAACCGTTAATTTACTGACGATTCAAATGTATTAAACGGGCTAGCCGTGAAATTTTACACTTTTCACTGTATTCAAATACCATCTTATATTAATGATGAGATAAATAACATCCCTCTCACCTGTTTGCCTCCTTGCGTTTATTTGCGTCAACTAACATCAAACCTTTTATTAACAGCAGCCCGCGCGTCTCCCCCCCCCCCCCCAAATTTTTTGGGGGGGGATTAAAGTAACCATAGTAACCGACTTTCACCGCATTGTCTTTCACGACACAGCCGGGTGTCCTTATATGGACAAACGGGAGTAGGGGGGAGGCGGGGCCACATTTTTTGAATGATTCTGATTGGCCAACGCTCGCGAAGGCGGCGGGAGCGAATGACTTGTCGCTAAGGCGACGGAACGTTCACGTGGCATTATCGTGACGTGACATTTTGATGACTCGGCTGTTTTTTTGTTGTTTGTTTTTTCTTCTTCTCTCTTGTCGGCTTCTAGGTTCCAACTTCCTCTGCGCCACCCACATCATCCCGGTGAAGAACGAGGAGGGCGTGGTCATGATGTTCATCCTCAACTTCGACTACATCCTGGAGGAGGGCAGCAGCGACTCGCTGGAGAAGCTCAACCACACCTCGCCGGCCAGAGCCGACCAACGTGAGGAAGCTTTTCATAAACCGTTTCTTTTATCGTCCGTTTTTTTTTGTGTGTGTGTGTGTGTTCAGCGTTGTCATTTCCTTGAGTTCGTTTTTCCTCTCAATCCGCAAGTTTTCTTACAAAAACCTAGAAAAAAAATTAAATAAAATCCGACCGTCTCCTCCGATTGGCTGTTAGACGCTGCAGGAAACCACCGAGGACTCCCGCCAAAATAAAACGACACCGACGGCTCCACGTACGAATAAAAGTATTTAAAAAAAAAAAAAGGTAAATAAAACACAAACACGTAAACAAAGCAAAACCGGCGTAACGTAAAGAACATAACAACTGATGTTTTAGTAAAAACCGCGACAACGATTTGTACGTACAAATTTGTTAATTATTCACAGATTGTTGCGATCTCCATCCGGCTTTAATTGTAAGCGTCACCAGCGTAGCTACGCGTACGTCGTCATTGCCTTAGCAACCCCGCGCCGGACACGCCAAATGTGACCCGTGCACGTGCAAATAACGGCGCGAGACCTGAACACTAAATTTGAGCCGAACTGCATCAGCGTGTAATTTCATTTATTTCAGCCTTCGCGTGTTCGACTTGTTAAAAATATATAAACGGAGAATAAAACAATTTGGTAAGATCCAGGTAAGATCAGCTGATCGCGCTGAGTAGCCCCCTACTGCTGCTGCCCGGAGCGAGGCCTGAGATCCCCGTTGAACTTCGGAGAAGACGGCGGGATTGCAGAGCCGGAGCTAAGCTGAAGGCGGAAAGGAGGAAATACAAACCAGCGGTACCGGCGATCTTAATGGGGAACGTGAGGTCGTTGGCCAACAAGACGGACGAGCTCGGCGCGCTGGTAAAGACCCAGAGGGAGTACCGGGAGTGCAGCATCATGTATTTCACCGAGACGTGGCTGCACTCACATTTCCCGGACCACAGCGCGGCCGTACCCGGCTTCAGGACCGTTCGGGGGGACGGAGACGTTGTTCGGAGCGGCAAGAAGAAAGGTGGAGGGATTGCAGTCTATGTGAACGAGAGGTGGTGCAATCCCGACCACGTGTGTGTGAAGGAACGTTTCTGTAGCCCGGACATTGAACTGCTAGCCGTGGGGATGCGCCCGTATTATTTGCCGAGGGAGTTCTCGTCCGCCATTGTTATCGCTGTGTACGTTCCTCCATCAGCTGACGTAGAGGCAGCAGTGGACACCATCCACTCCACTGTGTCCAAACTTCAGACTAAGCATCCCGGTGCATTTTTGGCAGTTACTGGAGACTTTAACCAGTCTGGATAAAGTACTGCCAACTGTTCACCAGTATGTGAACTGCCCCACAAGGAACAATAAAACTCTGGACCTACTGTGTGCTAATGCCATGGATGCATACAGTACTACTGCCCTTCCCCCCCTTGGTAGATCAGACCAGAACCTGGTCCTGCTGACTCCCAGGTATGTCCCCCTGGTGCAGAGGCAGTCTGTGACCACCAGGACTGTGAGGAGGTGGACACAGGAGGCTAAAGACGCCCTGCAGGACTGCTTTGAGTCCACGGACTGGAATGTGCTGTTTGGACCACATGAGGAGGACATCAACAGCAGGACGGACTGTATCACAGAATACATCAAATTCTGTGAACACACCACCGTACCATCCAGGACTGTAAAATGCTTCCCCAACAACAAGCCGTGGATCACCAGTGACCTGAAAGTTCTTCTTAATAAGAAGAAAGCAGCCTTCAGGTCTGGGGACAGGGAGGAGCTCAGGAGAGTGCAGCGCCACCTGAAGGAGAAGATGAGGGAGTGCAAGGACTCCTACAGGAGGAAGCTGGAGGCCAAACTCCAGCAGAACAACGTGAGGGAGGTGTGGACCGGTATGAAGGAGATTACTGGGCTCAAGGGGCGAGAGAGACAACCAGGGGGAACCTGGAGAGGAACAACCAGCGGGAACCTGGAGAGGAACAACCAGGGGGAACCTGGAGAGGAACAACCAGCGGGAACCTGGAGAGGAACAACCAGGGGGAACCTGGAGAGGAACAACCAGCGGGAACCTGGAGAGGAACAACCAGGGGGCTCCCTGGAGAGGTCAAATGAACTAAACTGTTTCTTCAACAGGTTTAGTTCACCACCCTCATCTGTCTCCTCCACACCTCACACCTCCCAAACACCTCTGCTGCCTCCCCCCTCTGCGCCCCCTGGTGAACTGCATAGAGCCCTCAATCTCAAAGGGCTCTTCCACCATCGACGCCATGCCCCCCCCCCCTTCTCTGTGACGACTGGCCAGGTTAGGAGACAGCTGGAGAGACCCCACCAGCGCAAGGCTGCAGGACCTGACGGCATCAGCCCCGGGGTCCTGAAGACCTGCGCCGTCCAGCTGGCTGAGGTCCAACAACACCTCTTCAACCTGAGCCTGAAGCAGGAGGAGGTCCAGGTGCTGTGGAAGACATCCTGCCTGGTTCCTGTCCCCAAGAAGACGACTCCATCTGGCCTCAACGACTACCGACCGGTTGCCCTCACATCTCGTGATGAAGGTGCTGGAGAGGCTGGTCTTGGCCCACCTCAGACCGCTGGTGAAATCTTCTCTGGACCCGCTGCAATTTGCGTACCAGCCTCATGTGGGAGTGGACGATGCCCTCATCTACCTGCTGCAACGAGCTCAGTCTCACCTGGATGGAACCGGTGACTCTGTGAGAATCACTTTCTTTGATTTCTCCAGTGCATTTAACACCATCCAACCACTGCTGCTGAGTGAGAAGCTGCAGGTGGAGGGGGGGTGGTGGGGGTGGACACGTCCACCATCTCCTGGATCAATGACTACCTGACAGGCAGACCACAGTTTGTCCGTCTGGGCGGTGTGCTGTCTGATACGGTGGTCAGTGGTACTGGAGCTCCTCAGGGAACTGTTCTGTCTCCCTTTCTGTTCACCTTCTACACCACTGA
The DNA here is from genome assembly GCF_029030835.1 of Brachyistius frenatus. Classification (NCBI taxonomy): domain Eukaryota; kingdom Metazoa; phylum Chordata; class Actinopteri; family Embiotocidae; genus Brachyistius; species Brachyistius frenatus. The sequence continues at coordinate 13,087 of NW_027210922.1, forward strand.
CTTCCAGAACAACTCAGAGTCAAGACATCTGCAGAAGTTCTCTGATGACTCTGCAGTGGTGGGATGTATAAGGGATGGACGGGAGGACGAGTACAGGGCAGTAGTGGAGGACTTTGTGGAGTGGGCGGGAAGAAATCACCTGCTCCTGAACGTGGCCAAGACCAGAGAGATGGTGGTCGACTTCAGGAGGAAGACGACGGCTCCACAACCGCTGAGAGTTCTGGGAGAGGAGGTGGACATGGTTGAGGAGTACAAGTACCTGGTGTCTCCATGATGACAGATTGAACTGGAAGACCAACATCAACGCTGTCTACAAGAAGGGGATGAGTCGACTCTTTTTCTTGAGGAAACGTCGATCCTTCAATGTGTGCAGTGAGATGTTGGAGATGTTCTACCATCTGTTGTGGCCAGTGAACTGTACTTTGCTGTGGTCTGCTGGGGGAGCAGCATTGGAGCTGGAGACACCAACAGACTTAACAAACTGGTTAAGAAGGCCGGCTCCATCATCAGCTACAAACTGGACAGCCTGGAAAAGGTGGTGGAGAGGAGGACGCTGAACAAACTATTGTCCATATTGGATAATCCTGACCACCCTCTCCACCACCTGCTGCAGGGACAGCGGAGCACTTTCTCTAAAAGACTCCTCCAGCTCCGCTGTCACAAGGACAGATACAGGAGATCATTCCTGATACAGGAGATCATTCCTGCCCACTGCAATAAGACTTTACAATAACTCACCTCTGGCAAAATCCATCACAGTACAATAACACTGTTGACTGTGTTTCTTGGTTTGTTGTATATAATATATATAGATATATAATGTACTGTATATACTGTGCATTTTATATTTTATATCATATATATAACCCCCCCCCCCCCCGATGCAAATAATGTCATCGTCGGTTCACGTATTTTGTACTTGGATTTTGACGACGGCGCGCAAAAAAAAAAAAAAAACTCGCTCACAAAAACTGGAGGCGTGAGGAAAATAACTCGGTTTGATCCGCAGCCATGAAAACAACCCGTCTGATTCATCGGCCGGAGGCTGATCTGCAAAAACAGCTGAGCTCGACAACACGTCTGCGATATTACAACGCTGACGTCTTTTATTTATTTTTTTTTTTTTTAAATTTTTTTTATTTTCTGCCAGTTAATCACGCCGCGGCTCGATTTGAACGTCGGCCTTCGACACCCGAACAAAATAATGAACGGCAGCATGTGAATAACCGGGACACCGAATACGCCACCAATCTTTTTTAATTAGCTCATAATTCGGTCACGCAGTCATGAGCGTGTGTGCGTGTGCGTGTGCGTGTGCGTGTGCGTGTGCGTGTGTGTGTGTGTGTGTCCTTTGCAGCCTCTCACTCTTTCCCCTGCAAAAAAAATACAAATTAAATAAATAAAAGTCACCGGCAGCTTTTACACAACCGGCGGACGCACAGTGTGGCCCCCTTGTTGCTATGATACCAGATAGTAATATTTGCATTGCATATTAATTGGGCCCTCAGATTCCTCCCCCCTTCCCTCCCCCACCGTATGATTCGGATGTCACGGCGAGGGGGGGGGGGGAGGGAGCAGTAAAAAGGGAGAGAATGATGAAAAGCCCTTCATCCTTGTGGTTAAAAAGCAGGAACACAAACAACTTTGTGTCATTTTTGTCGTTTCTCTCGTGTTTGTTTGTTTTTGTTTTGTTTTTAATGATTCGGCCGGCATGAACAAAAAAAAGTCTTTTTTTAAATTTTTTTAAAAGCAGCGGTGAAAGTTAATGTGTTTCCGAAATGATTTGCATGCAGTATTTATTTTATTTTTCTCCCACATGAAGGGAGTGTTTACCTGCCCTCCCCCTCCCTCCTCCCGGTCCTCCTATTACTCACCAGCTGCCGGAGAACAACACCGATATGTCTGCCGTGTCCCCGTTTCGCCTCGCACTCCAGGTTATTGAGAGGATGATTGCGGAAGCGAGTTTTTGTTTTTTTCCACTTTAATTTTTAAGAGCTGTGAATTAATTAGTATTTCATGAGAGAAGTTAGCGTTTTTATTTTAGAGCCAGCCCCTATTGGCCCTCGGCGGTATTACACCTTAAGGCACTTCCACATAGACTACAGTCAATGATGAGAAACACTTGTAAGATCTCACTTCACTGAAAAATGCACCTCAAAGCTCAAAATATTTGTTTTTAGAATAATAAAACAGCACATGAATAATTGTTTCTCCAGAAGATTATGTTTATATTTACCATCCGGAGCAAATGTGACATCAACTGGGGAGAAAATCCTCAAATCGAATCTTAATTTCTTGGCGAGCGAGACGCTGTACGTCTTAAATCCCAAAGAAAAGACCCAAAAGTTTCATTTTTAAAGTTGAGCTCGGTGTCGTGGAGAACTGACGCAGGTCGGGTGACGTCTGTGTACAATGATGAGTTGTCAGGTTTCCAAGCGCGAGTCACAATAGTTGTTTATTTTTAATAACGTGTTGCCACGACGACTAGGTCTTCATAATTCATAGGCAGTAACGTGTGTTTTGAGCTTTTAACTAATTTAGGAAACACAAGGGAGAAAAAAAAAAACACCTAAATGATATAAATCTTCTTTGTTTATCATTTCACGATATGATGCATGATGAATAATGAAGAAATGGAGGTGAGCCTTTTACATAATACGTAAAAAATAAAACAGGAAAGCTGAATTATACAGGAGACATGTGGTATTACAAGCAGCTCAAACACGTAGAAAGAGGAGCGAATCCAGTCTGATAGGGAAGCAAAAAAAAAACCTCTTCTTTTTCTTCTTCTTTTTCTTCCTCTTCCTCTTCTCCTTCTTCTCCTCCTTCTTCTTCCTCTTCTTCTTCTTTTTCTTCCTCTTCTTCTTTTCCTCCTTCTTCTTCTTCTTCTTCTTTTTCTCCTTCTTTTTCTTCCTCTTCCTCTTCTCCTTCTTCTTCTTCCTCTTCTTTTTCTTTTTCTTCCTCTTCTTCTTTTCCTCCTTCTTCTTCTTCTTTTCCTCCTTCTCCTTCTTCTTCTCCTCCTTCTTCTTCTCCTCCTTCTTTTTCTTCCTCTTCCTTTTCTCCTTCTCCTCTCTTCTTCTTCTTCTTCTTCTTCTTCTTCTTCTTCTTCTTCTTCTTCTTCTTCTTCTTCTTCTTCTTCTTCTTCTTCTTCTTCTTCTTCTTCTCCTTCTTCTCCTTCTTCTCCTTCTTCTTCTTCTTCTCCTCCTCCTCCTTCTTCTCCTTCTTCTTCTTCTCCTTCTTCTCCTTCCTCTTCTCCTCCTTCTTCTTCTCCTTCTTCTTCTTCTTCTTCTTCTTCTTCTCCTTCTTCTCCTTCCTCTTCTTCTTCTTCTTCTTCTTCTTCTTCTTCTTCTTCTCCTCCTTCTTCTCCTTCTTCTTCTTCTTCTTCTTCTTCTCCTCTTCTTCCTCCTCCTCCTCCTTCTTCTCCTTCTTCTCCTTCTTCTTCAATACATGTTGGAGTTCGATATGTTCGTTTGCTCACTGTTGATCTGTTGTGTTTGTTTATAACGCAAACGTGTTCGTAACTTCCGGGTGGGAACGGTATGGCCTTAAGCTGCGATACCGCCGAGCGCCACTGGAGGTCGACTCCAAAACCAAAGCCTCCGTAGACTCCCATTCAACTTCTGTCGTGAAATTCGAACAAAAACAGTTATTTGAGTGTTTTTGTAGCTAACGTCGCTCCTTCTTATTCTCTTTCTGGAGGTCCGTCTGAAGATAATCCGTCATTAATGACATAATGACGTGCCGTCGAGGAAGTCGTTTCCTTTTGATCCCGTGCTGGAAAAGGCACGGCGGACGTTTCCCGACACGTGCGACGTGTTGCGGTCCGCGCCTGAAACCCCGCCAGCGTCGTCGTGCGTTTGTAACTTTCTTTTTACGACGCCTATTTTCCCCTTCAGATCGACCTTCTCTTACAAGTATCGCCATTTATTTATTTTTGGAGGAGGTGGGGGGGGGTTGCTACCTTCATCTCCCCCGGGAGCTATCAATCACTCATTAAATCCCCTCTCTCGGACTGCCTCCTCAACGTCCCCCCCCCTCCCCCATGAATAATTGAAGGAAATTGAAGATTGAACCGGTGCCTGAGGCGGAGCGGTCATTGGTTTTGATCCGTCAGGGTCTTTTCCTTTTCTGTTTTTTTTTTTTTTTTTTTCAAAGATAGCTGCTGCTCCGTCGGCAGGCAGTTCGCCGCTTGTATAAAAGACTGCGAGGTACAAACGCGCCCCGAAAACTCAGCAGAAGGTCGACGCGGGAGGGGTGGGGGGGTTATGTTGATCCCAGCGCCTCATAAAAAAAAAAAAATCCCACCGTACACTCTTGTTTGTGCTACGCGAGAAAGTATCAGTCCGCCTCCTCAATGGGAATATATAATTCAAGTTGAATTCGTGACTATTATACGTAATATAATGTTGTATTCACTTGTTCTAGGTCTATCTCTGTTGCTAGGGGTCGTCGCTAAGGGGCTCGGCCTACCTCCTCGGGTAGTAAACGCGGCACACGTCACATAGCAGTCTGCTGACGCGACCGACCGACTGTTCGCCGGCTGTCCGTCGCGCGTCGGCACGGAAACGGGAGACGTCCCCGAACCCGTTTTGACGACGTGTTTTTTTTTTTTTTTATCTCCCCCGTCAGGTAAAGGCCGATTCTTCCGCTTCCGTTTCCCGGCCTTGCCCCTCCTGGGCATCAGCAAGCAGTCCCTCCCCCAGGAGGACCCCGACGCCGTCACGGTGGACTCGCCGCGCAACAGCGACGGCTCGGTGGCGACGCGCGACTACCAGCTGCCCACCACCCGCGAGAGCTGCAGCCCGTCCTACGCCAACGACACCCGCGCCCTCATCGGCCCCAGCCACTGCTCCACGCCGGTGTCGGGCCCGCTGGACCACTCGTCGCCCAAGGGCTCCCGGGACCGCCGCGCCTGCCCGGAGCGGGCCGCCGCCGCCGCCCCGCCGCCCCGGAGCCGGGAGGACGCGCCGGTCGCGGCGCCGTCGATCCCGGGCCTCACGCCCACCGCCTCCCGGGAGAGCGTGCGCGCCATCCGCCGGGCGTCCTCCGTGCACGACATGGAGGGCTTCGGCTGCAACTCCAAGATGGCGTTCAGGGACCGGCACGCCAGCGAAGGTAGGAAACACTTCCGAACCGAAACGCACGTTATCGAAGTCGGCGCGACGTTTGAGCTCCGCCCCGCAGCGTGACGTAATAAGTGGAGCTACAAAAGGGGCGGGGCTTAAAACCGCAAACTAAGGACACGGGACACCGCCGCGACCTCGTCGGTGTCGACAGCGGCCGCAGTTCTCCCGAGTTATTTATTTAGTCGCGGCTCCGTTCGGAGGGTTCGATGACCGACACAATTTGATTTATTAGATAAGTGTATTTACTCCCTTGAAAACATGTCCGGAGAGGGTTGTGTTTTACAGCCGGCGGTCGGCGCTTTGGCAAAGTCTGCCAAGCGATACGAGGTCGTAATTAAATGTACTTAAATGTAATCATCCATCGTCTTTCACATTAAGGGTGGTAAAATATATTCCTCGTGAAAGACACTGACTCTAATTTGGACGATATTAATTACCGAAGTCCCTGCGGCCAAGCCCCCCCCCACTCCAAAAAAAAGAACAAAAAAGAAATGGGAGCCATCGCGGGCGTGACAGTCTCTTAATCAGCATTATAGCGAGAGTCACCATCCATACTGGGTGTTATTGATCTTCCCCCCCACCGGAGTCAGAACCACTCATGTAGCCCTCATGGCCCACTCATTTGGTTGGGGGGGGGGGGCTAGAAGTGCCGATCCGTCTCCTTTTCCCTTTTCCTTATCTACAACTCTCATTCAAACGTCTCCCAGCCCGGGCCGACACGGCAATACGTCTCCTTTCGCCTCAATGAATAGTTTGCGGGGAAGGGGGGGGGGGGTGTTCCCATTTATCATCATGGAAAAAGCAGAAATCTGTCTTTTCTTTTTGTGTGTGTGTGTTTTCTTTTTTTTTCTTTTTTTCCCTCTCTCCTCCGCGTCGCCGCCACCGCAGACAATGGCCGCAACATCAAAGGTAACCAACGGCGGCTCCACCTCTGCCGATCCTGGCACGCCCGTTGGATAACGCACAAAAAGCCCGCCTGTTGCATGACAACGCCCCCCCCCCCCTTCCCCCAAAACACGAGGGTTTTCATGTCGAAATGCAAATGCCCCCCTCTCCCCGGGATTTGTTCACACCTGCGTTTCTATATTGATGGACCCGTTACGAGGCGGTTGTCGTGTATAACCTACCCCCCCCCACCCCCCTTTTATTAAGAATAAAAGGCCGTCTTAAGATCGGTTGGCGGATGAGGCCGAACGTCTTCCTCCTTAAGTGTAACCGGGTTTCACCCATCGACTGCTCTGTTCTCTCGATACTGTTGATGCTGTTTGTACCCATGAATGTGACCCCCCCCCCAACCACCCCGTCCATAATCCGACTCGCCCCCCCCCCCCTTTTACCTCCTATCTCTTCTCTCTCCCGGTTTACCAGTGTCTCGCTCCTGGATGGCTGTGGGTAATGGCTTCAGCTTCTTCTTCTCCTCCTCCTCTTCTTCTTCTCCTTCTTCTTCATTCACGTACTTTTCTTTTGACCGCTGTTGTCCTGACTGTGGCATGAAGCGAAGCTGCGCATGCAAAATCGCTGTCTGTTTCTCCGTCCTCGACTCTCAATCACTTTGCTGTGTGAAATGATGTGGAGGGGGGAGGGTGGAATCAGAGCTCTTTTTTCACTTTATTTATTTATTTGTATTTTTTTTGCGACGGGGAACGCGACGAGGGAACGCCCCAGCGCTCGGTCCGACGGATACGAGGGTAAATGGATACGTCCGGAGGCTACTGCAACCGGCGGCGAGCGGCCGATACCGAGTCTCGTGTTCGGAATTTGGGCCGGCGCCATCTGTGCTCGTTCGGAGCAGGACGTGACCATATTTGGACCAGCTGGGGGAATCTGACTCGATCTTATTGGATACCCGGTGATACCGTGTCCCGCCCGCCGATAACCGCACTGCACCGCAGGCCTGTCAATCAAACAGACACCCCCACCACCACCATTTCACTGACCGAAGTTGAGAGACGTGGAACGGGAGTCTACGGAGGCTTTCCGGAGCCGACCTCTAGTGGCGCTCGGCGGTACCGCGGCTTAAGGAGCGAATGTCCGCGGAAATATTTAACCGGAGCGAGTAACGAACGTTGGCTTCGGCGTCGGGGTGTCTCCCTCGGCGACTTCTAGAGTTTGATACGAAATCCGAAAATCTGCGGCCGATGACGACCGAGCAACAAAACTCGTGCCGGTCGCTCGTCAGGGTTTCGTATCTTCCTCCTGCTGAGCGTTCCTCTCAGATCTCGCCGATTTCCCCTCGTCGGCGGTTCGAGTGACCGCGCGAAGCCGCTTCCTCCGATCGCGCGGCGAATCGTTCGGTTCTTTCACCGACCGCGTTTCTTCGTGATCTTCGCAAAAGGTTGTCCAGTTTGGTATTTCAGCATCCGTCGTGTCCTGCGTTGCCGCGGGCGAACTCGCTCCAAAACATCCTGTCTCTTGTCACTTTCTCTTCGTCAGGGCCGCTCAGCCAGCTCAAATCCAGCCTGCTGGGCTCCACCTCCGACTCCAACCTCAACAAGTACAGCGCCATCAGCAAGATCCCGCTCATCACGCTCAACTTCTCGGAGGCCAACAACGAGAAGAAGTGCCCGTCTCCGCCGTCCTCGGAGAAGACCATCATCGCCCCGAAAGTCAAGGACCGCACGCACAACGTCACGGACAAGGTCACGCAGGTGAGGGACGGGCGCGTCGAATATGAGGGGCCTTGAATCGCCCCACGGTTTGTATTAGGAAACAAAAAGAAGCACGAGGTATCCCGTCGGGACCTTAAAATACAGAGGAAATTTCAACGAATGGAGTTTTTCCTTCCTGCTGTTGGAGGTTTTACTTCCTGTTAAAAGGGAGTTTTTCCTTCCTACTGTTGGAGGTTTTACTTCCTGTTAAAAGGGAGGTTTTCCTTCCTACTGTTGGAGGTTTTACTTCCTGTTTAAAGGGAGTTTTTCCTTCCTGCTGTTGGAGGTTTTACTTCCTGTTAAAAGGGAGGTTTTCCTTCCTACTGTTGGAGGTTTTACTTCCTGTTTAAAGGGAGGTTTTGCTTCCTGTTTAAAAGGGAGGTTTTACTTCCCGTTAAAAGGGAGTCACCCCCCCAGCTGTTCACGTGGGAACTGTTGAATTGTTGGGTTCTTGTGTATAACGCTGTAAAGTTCTGTTGTTAGGACTTTAGTGTGTTCAATATATGTGTATAGATATTGATATTTGTAAAACTATCCTAAAATCCCACCGGTTGTGTGTTGACACTGTGCGGAGTGGAGAGACACCGGAACTCAATCGGACGCGGGTCGGATTGAGCTCTCGAGCACCCTCCGCCACGATTAATCGAAAGGAATATGTAAAACGGCCCGAGGCGTCCGTCGCTCGCGGGCGGATAATCGGGGATCCTCTTACGTTAGAGGTCATTCTCACCTTCCGCCCCTTTGCCAGCACAGAGGAGACGGGGAACTGTGAGGTAACGGACTCCCTACAGACCGAGAAACACACGCGACGTTTAGCTTTCCCGATCTGCGTTTGCGCGTCGAGGGGAAAGAAAAAAAAAAAAAAACGGGACGACATTTCACTTTCAAAACTCCCAGTCTCCTCGGTTTACAGAGCGTCGTCAAAACGAGAGGTGACGCGAAACCTTTTTTGGAGAGGCGTCGAATTCCAAACGAGCACGTGTTTTTCACGTGACCTTCGGATTTGTCGTCTCCCGGTCCGTCCGCTGTTGAACGGGTCGACGTGAGCTGCAAGCGGCCCGATGAATAATAGAAGACGCTTTCCTTTCTGTCTGTCCTCGGTTCTTTCGCGGATCTCGAAGGTTGTCCCGTATCGGAGGGTAAAAGCGTCCGACCCCTCCGCTCCAACGGAGGGAGGCGGTTTCTAAAACAACCGATTCAATTATTGACACCGGCGTCTCGTCTCGTGAAGGATACAGACCAGACCCGTCGCGATATTGTTTTTATTTTTATTTTTTTTCCCGTTTTCTTACTTGCGTCGGAAAATCAAAACGGCAGATGCGGAGATATCCTGCCGATCCGACGTTTCCCGCGACGCGTCTGACTTTTCCTTCCTCGGAAAATGCCGTCACTTTGAAAAAGTTCCAACTTCCGGTAAAGGAGCGAAACGCAGAAGATGGGATAACGGGAAGCGGAAATAACGCCGACTAAGCGAATCCCTCCCTCCGCAGGTCCTTTCTCTGGGCGCCGACGTGCTGCCCGAGTACAAGCTGCAGACACCGCGCATGGACAAGTGGACCATCCTCCACTACAGCCCCTTCAAAGCCGTGTGGGACTGGCTCATCCTGCTGCTGGTCATCTACACCGCCATCTTCACGCCGTACTCCGCCGCCTTCCTCCTCAACGACATCGAGGAGCAGCGGCGGCGCGAGTGCGGCTACTCGTGCTCGCCGCTCAACGTGGTGGACCTGATCGTGGACATCATGTTCATCGTGGACATCCTCATCAACTTCCGCACCACCTACGTCAACGTCAACGAGGAGGTGGTGAGCCACCCGGCCAAGATCGCCATCCACTACTTCAAGGGCTGGTTCCTCATCGACATGGTGGCCGCCATCCCGTTCGACCTGCTGATCTTCGGCTCGGGATCGGACGAGGTGCGAGGCCGTCGCTCGTTTTGCTCTCCACGCTTTATTTATCCATTTCCTTTTTTTTTTTTTTTTTTCCTCTCGGACCTGTTCTTAAGTTTAAAACCTTCGGTCGAGCTTCCTTTTTTTATGGCGTTCACTGGAGTCTGCGCTCGACTTATTTTTTTTTATTTTTTTTAAATGAGGTGAAGTCCTCTCTGATTGGTTGTTCAAAGGTTTCAGAGCATTAAGGGGAAGCTGTGACGCCAACGACGCGGGTTTCTCAAAAATCGTCTTGGTTGGAAGGTTATAACTCTTTCATTGGATTCGTGATCCAGCTTCGTATTGTGCATTTAATCCTCCCGACGGTATGACTAAGCTCATTTCCAGCCTCTTATTTTTAGTTTCAAATCGAAGCTCAGCCAAGACGTGAAGTGCAGTCGACTAAAAATGTGTGAAAATGCCAGATGCCAGGATATATGATGTAACATCCCCCCACCCCCTCCCTCCTCCGCCCGCCTCCACCTCCTCCTTCCTCCTCCTCCAAACACTGACAAAATACATTCTAGATCAATGTGTGTGTGTGTGTGTGTGTGTGTGTGTGTGTGTGTGTGTGTGTGTGTGTGTGTGTGTGTGTGTGTGTGTGTGTGTGTGTGTGTGTGTCAAGCGCTCGATGTCAACCTGCTGCTTTGCCGAGTCATTATTTACCACTAGGTGTGTGTGTGTGTGTGTGTGTGTGTGTGTGTGTGTGTGTGTGTGTGTGTGTGTGTGTGTGTGTGAGTTGCTGTGACGGGGAGGGGGGGGCGGTCCATCGCCGGAGGGCCCGGCAGTGATTGGCAGCTGGAGGAAAAAGAGCAGACAACCGAGCGGCGCCGTCGTCTTCCTCACGTGACGAAGTTGACAGGATTCGTGTCCGAAGCAGCGAGGAGAAGAACAAAAAAAAAAAAACATCGTATTTTTAGCTCGTCCAATCACGAGCCGGCAACGTTTCGCCTCCACGTACACTTTTAGCTCCCGTCTTTAAGGCGCGTATAGATTTTTTTTTTTTAGCTCTCCGTACAGAGACGGGGAGGCTATTTATAGACCGAATCTCGTGCACCTTTGTTGCCTGGAAACCGTATCCGACAATATGTTAACTTTTTTGGGTTTTTTTTTGTCGCATTGGAAACACGGCAGGTCCAAAGAGATTCTCCTTTTGGTTCGAAGCAGGTGTAGGAAAAAAAAAAAAAAGGAAATAGTGCGGCGGTGAATTTACCTGCAGGGGTCATTTGAGCGCATTTCCATATCGACGTCCTGCCGCGATGAGACGGGGTTATTTGCGTAGGGTGTCCACCGTCTCGTGTCCGTCGGGTTCGCATTTGGGTAAAGTTGCAAATTAGTGAGATGCGCCGCGTAAATGAAACCCAAACCTCCAAAAGATGCAAACGTTCGATCGCGTCCTTTAATCCCGAACGGGCCGCGGTGACCGCCGAGCCGACCGGCCGACACGGTTTGCCCAAAACGTCCCAAGGACGCTTCGATTTGACTTTCACGGGAGGAGACTTTATTTTTTTTTTTTTTTTTTTAAACACAGCGGGGAGAGAAACGCTCGGCGATTAAAAAAAAAAGACAAAAAAAGACCATGAACGGCGTCGGGCTGGTATTTATATCGGGCGAAGCGCTGTCGATCATGTCAGTGATTTGATTTCCCAAATGTTAAATGAACCTTTTGAGCTGAAAGTGAAGCACGAGGCGATTCTCTCTCTCTTTTTTTTTTTTTTTTTTTTTTTAGAGCAGATGTTCTTTTCATGCAAATTAAACCGGGCTTGTGTAATGAATTGTTTCCCCCCCTCTTCACATTTCAGACCGGTCTTTTGTCAGAGTACAGGAACGCGTTCCCGGCTCCATTATGTTGTTTTGTTGTTTTAAACTCGAGCGAGAATATGTTTTATGTGTAAATAGACGATCGGCTGAGTCGGCGAAAAAACAGCCGGGCCGGTTGGTTCCGGACCTCTCGGGGGCCCGCGACGGACGTTTAAGCGTCGTAGGGACGCTTTTTAACAAAAAAGTTGAAGAGGCTTTATCTGGGCTTTTTTTTTTTTTTTTTTTTTTAAGGATCTTTCAGTTTGTCGTTTGGTTTTTTTTTCAGCTTCTTTCCGTCGCGCTCACGTTTGGGTTCCCGGCTGCGACCTTTTGGGCGACGGCCAGGCGGGACGCTCTCAGGCTGCGTTCAGACTGCCAACTCGGATCCCTCGTTTATCGTACTCAGGTTGTTGTTTTTTTTGGAAACCGCGAACAGCAAAAAAAGCAGACGTGAAACGCGGTTTTTGCCAACCGGAAGGGGAACGGCAATTGACGTCGTTACCGTGGCGACCCACGCCGACAGGTCGGTGACGTCCGGACACGGCAAATCTGATCCGATTCGCCTTCAAACAACAGGGCGGGACAGTCTGTACCGAAGACATCAAAATCATCTTATCGGCGAATTCTAAAATTAGACTTTAGACGTCTAAAAACAACGACGACGACAACAACAAAACGCAGCTCGTGTTTTTAACTCGCTGGCGACTGGCTAGTTAACGCAATTGGACAGATGTTTCCTCGGGACGTGGCGGAGACCAAAACGGGGCTAAAACAAGAGTCGGCATCGGGCGTGGGTTTCATCCAATCGGACTCGTAATTGATTTTTGGATACTGAAGATATTCCCACGCCGCGCCCGGTTAGTCGGAAAGGCGACCCGGCGACCTCGGTCGACTCCCGGCGATTAGAAAGTGGCCCGGCGAGCCTCCAAAGCCGACCGTGGCGGATGGCCAGAGGGGATATTTGGCGGATATGTTTTCCGCAGCTGGTTCGCTAATGGGAGCTTTAGCCCGCCCTCCCACCCCCACCCCGCCCCGCCCCGCCCCCGACTTACTGTAAGCCCGGATTTTAATCAACATCACACCGCGGGGCGGGCGATGGCAGGCGATCGGAAAGGACGGAGAGGCTCCTTTAACGGACCCGTCAGAAGAAGCTTCGGGACAACGGAGAAACTCTCGCCTCACGAATGAACCCCCCTCCCCTTCCTCCCCCTCCCTCCACACACCAAGAATTGAATAATCACCTTTACTCTCACCTGTACGGGAAGGTTGTAAATCAAGCGAGCTCCGACGCGAGGAAGCCCGACTACGACAGGTGGCCGCGGGTAAATGATTCCCCCTCCCTCCCTCCACCCCCCACCCCCGCCCCCACCCCCACCTCCCCGAGGATTATCGGGATGATTCTCACGCTACGACAAATTAGCGCTCTCTCTCCCGTTTTATCGTGTTTACGGAGCGCCGCGACGCTAACGGATCAGATCGGGGACTCGCGTGTTCATTCAGCCGGAGAAGATTAAAGCGCTTTTGACGTAGAGAAGCAGAAGGCGTGTGTGTGTGTGTGTGTGTGTGTGTGTGTGTGTGTGTGTGTGTGTGTGTGTGTGTACGCACATATGCCGGTTGAATGGTGTTTATTCTCCCCGCCGACTGGCTCCGACGGGGAGCTTCCAAGCCGCGGACGTTTCATGCCTCTCCAAAGAGGTGGGAGGGGGGGGGGACGGGGACGGGGGACGGGACGACAGACCTAAAGCTCACCCTGAAGGACAACACGGCAGATGTGTGCATTGCACCATGTACACATGGACTGATCGAGCGGCGTCCGCTCCTCTGCCCCTTCCAGACCACCACCCTGATCGGCCTGCTGAAGACGGCCCGTCTGCTGCGGCTGGTCCGAGTGGCCCGCAAGCTGGACCGCTACTCGGAGTACGGAGCGGCCGTCCTCATGCTGCTCATGTGCATCTTCGCCCTCATCGCCCACTGGCTGGCCTGCATCTGGTACGCCATCGGCAACGTGGAGAAGCCCTACCTGGAGCACAAGATCGGCTGGCTGGACAACCTGGGCGTGTCCATAGGTACCGTCCCGGCGCTTCGGGTCGCTCCGTTCCGGTCCCGTCCGGGGACATTTCCGTTGCGGATTTTCTCCGAAATAGTCAAATCGCGGGAATCGGAAACGTTTTCCAGCTGTTTTTGTTTTTGTTTTTTTGAAGCGCTACAGCGATAAGTTACCGCGCTCAACGTCACGTAAATATTTGAGTTTGAGCCTTTTATCGAACTTAGAAGAAAGAAAAGAAAAAAAAAATACACAAAATACAAAGTAATATGTAATAATCGCTTCCTTTGATAAGAAGCGTTTCATTGGATCGTTTTAATGCGGCGACCCCCAAACTCCATCACTCCCGGGTTTTTGTATTTGGCGAGGAGAAAACAGGAGCGGAGCCTTTGTGATTGTAAAATGAAGAGTTATTTATTTATTTAAATGAATGTTTGAAAAGACTTACTTTAACGGCGTTCATCATTTTTTGCAAATATTGTCGAGATCGCGTCAATCGTGGCGATTTCCCCGGAGGGGACCGTTTTCGATTTCCAGGTAAGAAAAAAAAAAAAAAAAAAAATGCAAAAGGAAACGGTTGACGGACGATGTGTGTTTTTTTTTTTTTTTGTTTTTTGTGTCGTCCTCCGTCCCAGGGAAAAAGTACAACTACAGCGACCCGAGCTCGGGCCCGTCCATCAAAGACAAGTACGTGACGGCGCTCTACTTCACCTTCAGCAGCCTGACCAGCGTGGGCTTCGGCAACGTCTCCCCCAACACCAACTCGGAGAAGATCTTCTCCATCTGCGTCATGCTCATCGGATGTGAGTGACGGCCGAGTCCCCCGCCGGCACCGAAACGTTTCCGCTCTCCGGTTCGGGGCGGGGCAAGGCGGGGGCGGGGGGGGGGGGGGGGGGTCGGTAATTCGAACCGGAAGGATTTGCAAATGGCGTTAAATCGCGCGGGGATAAACCGTATTTACGAACGGCGGTTGTTTTTTTGTATTTTTGTGGCGAAGTGTTTCTGAGCCTGTGTGGTGATTTCCACCGCAGAGTCACGTGCGTTTTCAACGTGGCGTCGCCCGATCAATTGTCGGCCTCGTCCCTCTCTCCGGATATTTCATCTTTTAACGATATTATAAATGATGAAATCCCCAAATCGGAGAGACTGTTTTTACCGATTTACCGATTTGTAATTTACCGATCTGTTGCCAAGTAACCTAATTTAGACTTTTAGAGATTGCGCTGCTGGCATCAAATTCAAAATCTTCGTAAGTTGTAGTTTTGAACGCGACCGGCGGCAGCGGCATCACCGCAGGTAGGTATTGTCTTTTTTTTTTTTTCTTTTTTTTTTAAACGATCCCGCTTCCGCCGCTTCGACTCAACGCCCCCCTCCCCCTACACCCCCCTCCCACCCCGGCCTTCTCTCGCAGCTCTGATGTACGCCAGCATCTTCGGGAACGTGTCGGCCATCATCCAGCGGCTGTACTCGGGCACGGCCAGGTACCACCTCCAGATGCTCCGGGTCAAAGAGTTCATCCGCTTCCACCAGATCCCCAACCCGCTGCGCCAGAGGCTGGAGGAGTACTTCCAGCACGCCTGGACGTACACCAACGGCATCGACATGAACATGGTACGAGAGGGAGCGTGCGGGTTTGGTGTTTCAAAAAAAAAAAAAAATTCCTCCTGCAATTTGTAAGAAAATGAAGTTTCGCCGTCTCGCTTCTTCTCCGCCTTTTCCAATATTGTGTGTTTTGAAGCCCCGTTTATGCGCTGAAAAAAAAAAAAAAAAAATATAAATAATCGCTACGGAAAAGCCGGCGCCGACCAGCTGCTCCGGCTTTTCCTCTTGAATGCTGCTCACGGTACTTATACGAGTTTGTCTTTTCCATGTCTGCCTCATGTCTCATGGAACGGCCCCCACCACTCCGGTAAGAGCAGGAGGTACATGTGCTCACGCAACTGCTGTTTTATCTGAGTGTTTCCCAGCGGTAGAGCTTCATCTAGCCGTGTGTTAGAGTTAGGTTTTTAATACGCAGTTGTGGTTTTTTTTAATGTTTTTTTTGTATCGGTGTCTCCCGAACACGCATGTTGTTAGAGGATATATTCCCTTTTTTTTTTTTGTTAGATTTGGTGCATGAAGTCTTGTCTATTGAAACACAAAGCCTGTGATATTCACCCGCTATCCGAGACAGAGTGACTCATTGCCTCGCGAGAGTGGGCGCGGCCTCGCCGGGCGCTGCCAGGTTTCCCCTCGCCCCCCCCCCCACCACCACCACCACCACCACCACCCACCCACCTACCTACCCTCCTCCTCCTCACCCCCTCCCCCAACCCCCGTCCCGCCGTGGGAGGCTTGGCCGCACGCTCCGCGGCGGCACCTGCGCTTGCCAAATGTTGTTCGGTCTTTCCTTTCCAAAATCTACTGATCAGTTTTTTTTGTTGCTCGCAACAACAACAAAAAAAAAACCAAAAAAAAGCCAGTCAGAGACAGAAAAAAAAAGAAAGAAAACAGTTCAGGCGACATTTCTTTTTTTTTTTTTGTCACGATGTGACAAAGATCAGTAACGTCTCGTTTCAAACTGTCCCCCCCACCACCACCTCCCCCGTGTGTCCCTGAAGCTCCTTCCCTCGCCTCCCCAGTGTGTGAAAATTGTGGTTGTCAGTCAGTTCCGGTTGTCCCCGGCGATCATTAGTCGTTGTGTCAGTGGTCAACGTGTTGTCGCCTTTTAAAATGGTAAGTTTGTTTGTTGTTGTTGTTTTTTTTGATGCATCGGAGAGAAAATGTTACATTTAATGCTGAAATGACTTTTTCTATGTCATATTTTTAACAGTTTCCCAGGGTAACTCGCTTGAAGGGGTAGGAAGTTCAATATTTGTAATTGCTGTTATTTTTTTATGTTTTTATTTCCTTTAACTACGCGAAGATGAAAAGGACGAGAGAACTGAGAGAAGATTGAATATTTCTGCTTTTTGGTCAGGCGTACGCCAGTTCTTGTTCTTGTTGTTGTTGTTGTTGTTGTTGTTTAGTTCGAGTGGTTTTATACGTGAACTCTTCGACAGCGTGTTCGTGCTGTCGTTTCTCCACAGCTTCTCGGTGTCTAAATGTTCCGTCCCGTCTCTCGTCTTAAAGGATCTGGCCGAACCAGCAAAAAAAAAATAAAAAAAAAATAATAATAAATAAATTCTCCCGCAGGGTCGCCGATAGGTTTTGAGACGAAGGAAAGAACACAAGTGGCAATTGTATGAAATTTCTCTCTGGACGGAAAATCAATCTGACCCGCGACTTTCATTCCAAATTGCCCCCCCTTGCCCCCCCCCCCCCAAATAAATAACAAAACAAACCGAACACACACATTGAAGTAAAGAAACGCCTCTGCGACGCGTCTGACCTCCTCCCCCCACCTCCCCCCGTGTTCGGCTCTCAGGTCCTGAAGGGTTTCCCCGAGTGCCTGCAGGCGGACATCTGCCTCCACCTCAACAAGACCCTCCTCCAGGACTGCAAGGCGTTCCGCGGCGCCACCAAGGGCTGCCTGCGGGCGCTGGCCATGAGGTTCAAGACCACCCACGCGCCCCCCGGAGACACGCTGGTCCACTCCGGAGACGTGCTCACGGCGCTCTACTTCGTCTCCCGCGGATCCATCGAGATCCTCAAAGACGACGTCGTGGTGGCCATCCTGGGTACGCGGTTTTTTTATTTTGCGTCTTTGACGTCCTTTTGAAACGTTCCGGAAATATTCGGAGGCGTCGGGAAAACTCTCCCGCCAAGAGTCTTAAGACACGGACAGTTCAACGAGCCGCGTTAAAATGGCAGCCGGATCGGCGGAAGTACGATATTTCAACAGAGCGGCATCGCTTCGCGTGAAAAAGGCTCAAGTTACAAAGCCGAGAGGAAGAGGAGGAGAAAGATACCGGTCTCAATTGCAGCCAGCAGCCGGTTACCTTAGCTTAGGTGGGGGGGGCTGACGGTGGCGTTTTCTTCCTCGTGATTTACCTCCGCTCGTGACCTTCACAGGGCCGAACAAAATGCACTCGCAGCAGCGTTCAAAATAGAAATAATGCAAATCGCGCGCGAATTATTTATCGTCACGACATGAATATTCGTCTTGGAAAGGTTGCTTTAATGTCAAACGGTGCATTTGGGACTTGGAATTTCTGCGACGTCACGGAAACGAACCGACCTTCCCAGACCACGGCGTCGTTGCTAACCGTGCCGGTTCAGACTCGCAGCCCGCCAAAGCGAGCGCGGTAAAAGCCCCCGTGGCCGCTCCCGCGAAGGTCACTACTCACCACGGGATCGTTCGGGCCGGCGTGACTTTGCGCGGACCCGACCGAGCGCGTCTCTTTTAGTTTCCTTTTTCTTTTCTTTTTTTTTTTTAAAGATGACCGCGATGCCCTTTACGGTTCTCCGCGAGGCGCTCCGTCCCTCTTATAGGTCACGGCGCGTTCCGCGGCACGGAACTCGCGTTGGATTTTCGCTAAAAGAAGATGTTGCTGGCGGGTCTGAAAAACGAGGCCGCGAGACGCAGTACCGCCGAGCGCCACTAGAGGCCCGGCTCCGGAAAGGCCTCCGTAGACCCCCGTGGAAATAGTCTCGTTAAATTGTGAAGTCGATCGTGTGAAAGTAATCCCGTCGTTAATTAGGAAAGTAGGTTCAAAAAGTCGTGTTCCTTTTTTTGTTCTTTTTTTTGTTGGGGGGGGGGGGGTTTGATTGACGGCTAGGTTACGGCTATCGGATACGCAGTATCGTTGGTTTCCAATCTGGTGGCGTCAGACGTCCGAATACGGTCACTTCCTGCTCCGAAGTAGCAAAAACGGCGCAGACCGAATTTGGAAATAAAACAATCTGTCCCCCCCCTCTCTCTCTCTCTCTCTCTCTCTCTCTCTCTCTCTCCCCCCCACTTCCAGGTAAGAACGACATCTTCGGTGAGTCGATCCACCTGTTCACCAAGCCGGGGAAGTCGTGCGCCGACGTGCGCGCGCTGAGCTACTGCGACCTGCACACCATTCAGAGGGAGGAGATCCTGGAGGTGCTGGACATGTATCCGGAATTCGCCGACCACTTCCTCACCAACCTGGAGCTGACCTTTGACCTCCGGGACGAAAACTCCAAGGTACTCGGCGGATCGGAAAGAAAGAAGGAAAGAAAGTCGAAGCCTCGCGGCGTGTTTTTCTTTCAAAGCTTTTGAACCAATTCATTTATCCACTATGGGGAAGACGACAGCGAGAGACGGAGAGCGTCGGCGGGACATTTAAGGGACGGACGTTACGGGCTGTAATTACGATAGACTGAGAGCGCCGGTCGCATTACGGGAGCATCCGGATCGGTTTATTTACCCTTAAATAAGAAGAGAGCCCGACGCGCAACTTCACTTCGGCCTTTCGTTACTTATTCAGAGAATCGGAAAGACGAGAGGGGAAACCGAGGACACGCCGGAGACGGTTCCCGGGGGAGGACGAGGTGAAAAACAAGAAGGACGCGGTGTTTCCGGCGCTCAGTTAAAGAAACGCTAATTTGAACCCGGCGATCCGATCCGGAACGTGATCGTGTTTTTTGGTAGACCGCACCGGCACGAAGACGTCGGTCCGTAACTGTGTCCTCTCGTCCCTTTTTTTTTTTTTTTTTTTTTACAGACGAGCTACCCGGAAGGAACGGACGAGAACGGGGACGACGTCACGTGTGGAAGACGGGTGTCGTACAGAAGGAAGTCCTCCGCAGGTCAGAGCGAGACACACACACACACACACACACACACACACACACACACACACACACACACACACCGTGATCCAGCCGATTGCCGTCCCGGTACCTCGCGTTGGAATACCAAGGCGACAAAACGAGGCCTCGCACGTTCAGCTCTTTTCACAGAAAGTCGTTCAAAGTCGTCGTCCGCGCGGGAACGAAAGCCGCCGTCTCCGCGACGACCAGTCCGCGCTCTCGTCGGTAGTTTTAAACGACGGGTGATGTCGGAGTTGCGTATGGAAGCGTCCTCGCAACGAGGCGCGCTCGGGAGCCGCGGAGTGTTACGCAACGGCTGTTTTTGTACCGGAGGGGGCCCCCGGTTAAAGCGGCGTTGCCACGACTACTCACCGGGAGCCCGTCACGTTTCCGAAACGTCGCTCTTCCGTCATCGTCGTCCGACGGGAACCGATCCGAACGGTATTCTCCGGACACGAAACGAACCGCAATTCAAAGAAGCCTCGCAGTCGCAAACATTTTCATAATCCCCTCGTTTGGAAAACGTCACGATTAAAGACACTCGGGATTTTGTCTGTTAGAAATGTAATTAAATACTTCGGACTACTAATAGAAACGAGTAAATCGAACCGATAGATGAAACGAAGCTTCTGGAAAAACGCTCCTCTTTGGGGGATTTGAACCGATCGGCAAGCAGCGAAACGGAAAGTGCGTTTTAACGACGGTCGTAACGAACGCGTCCTCGCTTCACCTCTCAAAGCCGCAACGCTCGCTACCGGCCGATCACTGCCTCTCTCTCTCTCTCTCTCTCTCTCTCTCCCTCCGTCTCCCCCACAGGCTCCCACGACAGGGAGCGGGCGTACGCCGAGGAGGGCGAAGACGAGGAGGAGGAGGAGGAGGAGGAGGCGCGGGAGGACGAGGAGGAAGGCGGGGAGGAGGAGGAGGAGCAGAGGCCCCTGTGCTCCGGCGTGCCGGGCTACCCGGCGGTGAGGGACCACGCCCCGGGCCTCGGGCCGAGCGGCGGCGACGGGCCACCCGGAGACGGGTTCAAAGGTGACGGGGAAATGATCGGTGTCGTCGTTGCGGCTATTTTTTTTGTGTGTGTGGGGCGGGGGGGGGCGCGTCGAGACGGCGGATTCGAAAGCTGACAAAAGCGCCGGAGAGCTCGCCGACGGCGTTTGAAGTTTCACTCAAGCGGAATCGGCTCGGAAGTTAATTTAGGGCCAAAAAAAATAAATCCCCTGAGCCCGAAGCGGAGGAATGTCACACCTATTAACAAAAAAAAAAAAAAAAAGCCAAACGAGGATTACATGTCATTACGGCAAAACCTGAAACCCACTCGGTAATAAAATGTAAGAGGATTACAGCCGGAGGTCAAACCCCCCCCCCCCCCCTCTCCCCACCCCACCCCTCACCATTTTTGGGTGGAAAAAAAAATCGGTTTGTCTGCGTTTCCCGTTATCGGCCGCGACGCTACGGCCAATGAGACATTATGAGGGAGAAAATCCCGGCGTGGCGCCGTGTAAGCAGGAGGGCCTGGGGGTGGGGGGGTCCACGGAGGATTCCCGCTGCACACACACACTCGCGGCTACGACCTCGCGCGACCTCCGGCGTCGCCTTAAATCCACCGAGGCGGGGGACAATGGTGTCGATTTCGCGAGCGGGAGGGAGATGGATTCCTCGAGGAGGAGCGAGACCAACGTGCGGGAAATATGAATTTATTCGGCGGCGGGAAACCAAACAGGAAGCGGAAGGAAAACCCCGCCGAGGGCTCGACTGTGAAAACCCCGAGGCTCTGCTCCGATAACACGGATCACTAACCCTGCCGGGGGGTGTGTGTGTGTGTGTGTGTGTGTGTGTGTGTGTGTGTGCACTTTGCAGAGCTCCACGCCGACGAGTGGGTGCGTCAGCGTCCCGGCGAGGGCGTCGTGGTGGAGGAGGAGGAGGAGGAGCGAGAGGAGGAAGAGGAGGAGGAGCGAGAGGAGGAAGTGGCAGCGCCGTGCCAGGAGACGCCGGCCGGGGAGGACGACAGCGACACGGACCTCACCTACGGGGAGGTGGAGCAACGGCTGGACCTGCTGCAGCAGCACCTCAACAGGTGGGCGGGGCTAGAGAGGGGGGCGGGGCTAGGGTTAGCTCGTCAAAAGAAAAACGGCGGAAAGACGGCGAAGACGGGAGAGGGGAGGGGGGGCGGGGGGGGCTGACAGTCGGCGTCTATTTATAGCGCCGGCCGGCCACCGGATCGCAGACGCATTGGAGAAGAGCGTTTTCCTCGTCGGAGGCAGAACACCCCGAAATGTTTTTACTTCCACTTCTTCTCGCTCTGTTTGCGCGTCTCTCTCTCTCCCCCCCCTCTTCCCCCCCCCTCTACTCCGTCTGCAGGTGTTCTCCTACTGTACACTGATCACAAGGTACAATGTGGTGCCGTTCTTAGCTCAAGGTCTCCCCCTGGTGTCGGTTGTTGAGTATCACACGGCAGACGAAACACTTCAGACTTTGAATGCTGTGAGCAAAATGTTTCCTCGAAGGCGATCGGACCAAATGATCGACGACACCAGAATTCAACACAGGGAAAACAACTTTAAATAAATAAATAAATAACCCGCTACGTATCGTCGGTACAGGGGGACTTTAATGATCATTCAGGGCCGGCGATCCATTTCCACATTTTGGATCGACGTACGTATTTATTGGAATTAAAAGCTCGACGTGTTTCTGTCAGGATCGTCGGGGGAAACGCCGGATTCGGGTTTACGTTTTTTGTTTTTATGATTCTGGCCGCGCGGGAGCTCACGTCACCGAACACGAGGAGCTCTCGGACACTTTTACATTCGTCTCCGGGAGGCCTTTAAATGTCACCGTAACCGCGGCGGTGATCGATCGCGTTCGATCGACTCGTTTTAATGAACTTTTCCTCCGCAAACGTGTTTTCTGGATTTAAAAATAAATAAATAAACAACCAAATAAAGCAACACGCTGGTGTCGTTCCGTATCAGGCTGGAGTCCCAGATGACCGCCGACATCCAGGCCATCCTGCAGCTCCTCCAGAGGCAGACCCCGGCCGGCCCCCCCGCCTACAGCACCGTCGCCTCCGGCCCGGAGTACCGGCGGCCCGCCGTCGCGGCACAGCCGGGCGTCCGGCCGGGCCTCGGCCCCGGCCCGGCTCCGCCTCGGCCACAGGTACGCCACGCCGTCCGGAGAATGTCACGGCGACGTCCGCGGTGAACAAAACGTATGAAGGTCGTAGTTTCAAGACGCGGGACTCGACCCGCCGCTTTTATTTTGAAATCTACGCGTCTTCTTCTTTCGCATTTCGCACAATTCGGAAACTCGGTTGTGTCGCTCTTTTGTTATTTTATTTTTTTATTTTTTCGGGGGGGGGTGTTATATATGTTGTTGTTTTTTTTTAACAGCGCGGGAGGCCGTTGCGTACGATTGCAATTTCCTTTCCAATTTGTGCAAAATAGAAATGCGGGCGTTTGCGCGAAACCAGTCGAGAGGCGCAAAAGTGACAAACGAAAAGGACAGATTGGTCGTTGGGATAATAAAATATTGTCCCGACGTGCTCGTGTTGTGCTTTTTGGCCGAATAATTAAAGGCCTGCCGCTTCTGTTGTTGTTAGAGCAATAAAAATGTGAAATAATGCAAATAAAAAGTGGTGTGAGTCCACAGCTCAGCTATGTTGTTGTTGTTGTTGTCGTCATTGTCGTGTTGTCTCGCCGACTTCATCTGCTGTACCGGACGCGGCCGCGGGTAAATATTTGGCGTCCTCGGAGACGAGGGACGCAACTGTCCCGCGTCCCTCGTGTCCACGACCGTCTTTGTTTCGGGTCCCGAGAGGGGGAACGCTAAACGTTTTGCTTCCTGCGCTGTCGTCCTCAGAGCCCCGGCTCCGAGAGGGCCCCGGTCGCATCCAAAGAAGCGTCCCCGCTCCTCCCGTGGACGGAGACTCTTCCAGACGGCCCGCCGGAGGGCGCCGGTGAGCGGAGGGGGAGCGGCGCGGACCGCCCGGTCGAGCGGCGCCGCCGGCCGCCGCCACCGAGGTTCCCGTCGGGCCGGCAGGCCTCCCTGCCCGATGTCCCCGAGCCGACGGGGACGTCGGGACTCCACAGGCCGGCGTCCGACCCGGGGCTTCCGGGAGAGTAGCGCCCCCCCACTCCCTCTTCCTCCCCACCTCCCTCCCCCCCTCGACGATGACCGAAGGTCGTCTCTCTCGCACGTTCGACTCAGGGTCTAAGAAAGAGACTGAATATGCAAAGGATTAAAAAACAACTGTAGACTTTCTTCCGTTCCTTTTGAGAACCCCCCCCCCCGCCCATTCCCTCCCCTGCCCTGCCCCGCCCCCCTCCGCTCTGATTTAGATGTATAAAGTCCATTTATACAGAGGTATTTATACACTATATTATGAACGTGTAAAGTCATCTACCGTGTACATAGTTCAAATAGAAACACTGCCAGCAGCGCGAGGCGCCTCCTCCTCCTTCTTCCTCCTCCTCCTCCCTCCTCCTCCTCCTCCCCGATTACATTATTTTTTTCTGCTCACGTTGGGACAGATGCGCGTGATTTCGGCTCTGGCGTATTGTTTTGCCTTCCCCGTCCCATGTTTCCTCTCTCTCGCTCTCTCTCGCTCGACATGATGCGCGCGTCGGCACGACGACCGCGGCCGGCGTGAAGTCTCGCTTCCTGCCGGCCGTCCTCTTTCCGGAGCGGGACGGGAGGTACTTGAAACTCCTTTGCCGAGGCACCTTCTTTAAAAGGCTCCTCGGAACAAACCGACGCGGTCCCGAAGCTCCCGAGCGGACCCGTCCGTGTATTTAGTGTGCCTACTCTCCACCGCATTGCCACGACAGATTTAAAAAAAAAAATAAATATTAAAAAAAATAAAACTTCTCATCCAGCTCCAAATTCCTCCCACTATTTTAACGGCATTTCGCGTTTCTCGGCCGAAGCGTCGGATTTGTTTCCGAACGGCGCGGCACCGAAGAGCGTAACGCGCCCGGCCGGCCACCGGAGGGCAGCGCGCCAGAGCCCCGTCGTCGGCCGTACGGAAAAGCGGATGCGCGGCTTCCGGGTCCGACGGGGAAGCGCGATAGACGGCGGTACCGCCGAGCGCCGCTAGAGGGCGCCTCCCCCCAAAAAACAAAGCCAATAAAAGTCAATAACGTAAACGTGTTTCCGCGTCGTTTCGCTAAAGTCGCGCCTCCTTGTTCGTTTTCTTGGCGGTCCGTCTGGAAATAATCCGCCACGAATTAGCAAAATAAATTTAAACAAAATTGCGTTTGGAGGGGGGAGAGACGAGGGGGGGAGACGAGTCGTAAAGTTCCCAATTTCGACGGCCGGAAGTTTCCCCGGCTTTTCCGTTCCGTTGCGCGCTTTTAGGTCTTCCGTTACCTTTTTCATTTTTATTTTTATTTTTTTTAAACGGGGAAAACACGGCGAGAAAACGACCACGACGGGGTTTTTCCGGTTTGAGTTTTTGCACGACGAAGCTCAATAAGCCCTTTTTAGTTTCGTCTTCGGTTAGAAGCGGCGCGAGCGCTCAGACCTATTTTTGTAAAAAAAAAAAAACAAACAAACAAACAACGACGACAAAGTATTTGATTTGCCATTATTTTTCTACGTACCTTTGTTTGTTTGGAAAAAGCCCGCCGGCGGTCCGAACGCGACGCGGCCTCTCGATGTAGCAAGCCGGTCGGAGACGGGCGAGTCGCTCGGTTACGGCGCGTCGATTTTTCATGTCGTTTTCCTCTCCGGATTCGATCGGGCGATTATTAAAAAAAAAAGCAAAAAAAAACAAAACAACCACACGTAACGGTTTCGGTGTCGCGCGAGAAGCGAGCCGGGTTCTCACGGAGCCCCGAGAGAACATCTTTCCTTCCGCCCAAAGAGCGCTGAACTTTCACGGGATTTGCAAACTTTTGCACAGAGATTAAAAAAAAAAAAAAAAAGAAAAAAACTCGCCGTAACTGGATATAAATGTCACTTTTTAAACCCAGTGCTGTTCACGATTGTTTTTATGCATTTTTTTAAATGTTTGCCACTGTATTTTATACAACGCAACACTTAACAGCTAATTTGAATGTTTCTGTTCTTAACTCTATTTAAAGAAATGAAAATATATTGTGTAAATAGACTGAGGGAGGGGGCAGGGGAGGGGGGGGATGCGCAATTGTATAAATGAATAAACAGAATGCATACTGATTACAAAGTGTTTATTGTGAGTAAACAAACAATAAAGAGGGGTGCAGGCGTGTGTGTGTGTGTGAGTGTGTGTGTGTGTGTGTGTGTGTGTGTGTGTGTGTGTGTGTGTGTGTGTGTGTGTGTGTGTGTGTGTGTGTGTGAGAAACCTGCCTGTGTTGGTACTGAAAGTGGGGAAAAAGGACAAACGTTTACAGCTGGAAGTTCGAACCATCGTCAGTGACATCATTGGTGACATCATCGGTGACATCGGTGCCGAGGAAATGGAGTCGGCTCAACGGCGGGCGCGCGCGAGGTTACGTCGGGAACCTCGGTTCTCTGAACGAAGAGAACGTTTTTGACTTTCAGTTCGCTCCGCGGCTGCTCTTGGAAAGTAGCGCTACTTCGTCGGTAAAAAGGCCCGCCGACGATTCTCCGCCGAAATATTCCGTTCGTTCAAACTTCTTTGTGTCGAGGGACTTTATCGGTCGTTATTGGGACGGAAGGGATGGTCGTCGGCGTTTGTATAAATCGTAATAGTTTGCGTCGAACTCGTCGCCACGGTTACGACGTCAGACTTGCGAGGCGGGAGCCGAACGGGAACGTGACATTTTCCTATTACTAATAGTAATACTAATACTCATACTAATAGATAATAGTAATAGTCTGTTTGCCTTTATTCCATCGCTGTTTGATTTATTGCGAAGAGCAAGTTAAAAAGTCGCAGAATGTATGTTGAATATTTTTTTATTTATTTAACGGTATATCGTGTGGTCCATAAGAATCATCAAAACGTCCAACGTATCATAAATGACGTACTGATATATATATATATATAAATATATTATGTATAAATAGATCTATTGATATATTTACCTATGTATTTATCTATGTATATATAAAATATATATATATATTTCCCAAAATGTGACAGTCGTAAGTGGTCCAAAATAATCATATGAAAATTAAATACTGCTATGTATAAATGTGCATATCTATATTTATACATGTATATATATACACACACACATGTATATATATATATAGAGGTATATATTTCTACCAATTTTGATAAATACATCAAAAATCATCGAAGAAAAAGTGTATAAATATCAGTGTATGTATATACATATTTAAATAAATATATCCATTTATATAAATGCTTATAAATACAAATGTATAAATTAAATAAATAGAAATGGTATAACAGTGCATGGTCCAACATACTGCGCCCGCCCGACGAGGTGAGTTCCACGGTGGTGTGGAAACGACGCCGCGTGGTCATGTTTGGTTTGTGGCCGTTTGTTGTCTGTCCCTCCGCCGGAAGAGGACGTTTTGCAGACTGCGGCGGTGAGTCGGGTGAAGCCAGCCGTGGGGTTACGTGACGGACTGGATTTTGTCGTTGGATTCGGAGCCGGTACCGGAAGAGATCCGCGAGCAGGTGAGTCGCCGAGTCCACTCGCCCGCAGCGAAACGGGATCCTCCGCTAAACGCTGCGGTTTTCCTTTCTAGGACCCGAGTGGACCACCATGCTGTCCTTTGTCTCTCTACTAAAACCTCATGATGTGTTTTGAGCTGTGTTTTTGTGTCTTTGCAGGTTCTCGGTCCAGAGTCTGGACGTATGCTGCCGTGTCCCGACGTGTCCGTCCTGCTGACTGCCGTCCCCTCGTCCCAAAGACCGATCCGAGCGTTGGACGGTGACGTGAAGAGACTCGATCGTGATGCGAGTTGATTGTAACGTTGTCTTGTTGAAATAAAGTTGAATTGTGAAGTGACTTGTTGCCGGAGTTCTTATTGAACACTTGTTTTGACTTTGTGGGTTTTTCTCCGGAGAGGCGCTCCGTCTGACCTCCGACCTCTCGGGCGTCTTGACGCGTTGTCTCCGTCTCTCTGCTCGTACCCCGCTGACCCGTAACACTTACAAACGTAAGTTTAATTACATTAACGCCACTAATCTCCTTTAACACGTATAACTTCTACAGCCGCCGTTACTTTAACATGAAATACAGTTTAACACAATAGAAATGAGTCTTTGTCGTTATTTTTAAATGGCTTTTTGAGAGGTTGTTTTGTTTTTGTTTGTTTGTTTTGCCGTCTTTGTCGGACTCGCGGAAGAACCGTAAAAGGAACGCCAACGGAGGTTATCGGACGGGAGGCCCGAAGGACCTGGAGAATTTGCAACTTTTTGCACGTTTAGCATTTCTCCATTTAGAGCTACTTTTCATTTATTTATTTTATTTTTTTTTTTCACATTTCTTTTACGGTTTCAACATTTTATTTCTGATTATTTCACGCCTCATTTCATCAACTACACTTGAGAGCTTTTAAGAGCGTAGAAATGACTCTTTTAGTGGTTTTCTTTAAATGACCTTTCGGAGTCTAATTTTAGTTCTTTATTTTTGGAGGATTACAACATAAACTAAATGATATTTATTTGCACTTTTAATTCGAGTGTTTCTCTTTAAACCTAGTTTGACTTTATTCGGTTTACTTTTACACTACACGGTATTTAGTTTTATTTTATTTTCAACGACTTTGACACGTCATGACATTTATTACTTTGTCCTTCGAGTGTCCTCGTTTACGACGTCACGCGACGGAACTGGCTCGCTCGCTCAGCGGCTCGTTTACAGCCCGCGTGGCCGCCGCCGCTGGAGGACGACAAAACAAACAAACAAACCAACAAACAATAACAACGTGACCAAACAAACCGACTTACCGCGGCGCTGCTCGCCTCGACGGTCCTGGACGGAGTGACGAACACCGCGGGGGTTTCACGGGGAGTCCGTGCACCTGAAAACAACCCCGTTAATTGGACCCGCGCAATCACGACTTAACGAGCCCGCAGCGGTTACGCCGGCCCGGTCCCTCTGAACCCAAATCTTCCGTTCGGGTGGACTACGGGAGATGGACCGTCGCCGTTCCGTTTATTTGGTCAAGAAAGCGAGTGAACGACTGAACTCGTCGAGCCTCCGCGCGCCTTCACAGCCCGTCGGCATGACGAGCTCCACCTGCGCGGAGCCCCGCCCACGCAAACCGCTCCCTGTGATTGGTCCTCCGCAACAGTGACGCTCCACAGACTTCTTACCTTCGTTCTCCTTTTATTGACTCTGTGACGTTGCGCAGCGTCATCGTCGTCATTGGGACAGATGCACCTGCACAAATATATACTCTTTTTTTTTGGGGGGGGGGGCAAATAAAGACACATTTTGAATATACACATAATATATATATATATATATATATATAAATATATATAAATATCTGCTTCAATTGTCACGATTTTTTTTCCAGCCATTTTTTTGGCCTTTGACAACAACAACAACAACAACAACAACAACAACAACAACAACTTGGGAGGCCAAAACACCCGCCTGGGGACAATATATCAACTGTGTAAATAAACATCTTCATCAATATATATATATATGAGCGCGGACACGCTGCAGTAGGAGTTATACGCAATTGTATGAATGAATAAACACACCGCGTACCGATTACAAAGTTTTTATTGTGAGTAAACAAACAATAATGGGGGGGGTGAATAACCTGCCTGCCTTTGTACTGACCGTGGGGGAAATAAAAAAAACATCATCATCATCATCATCATCATTTCACTCCTGAAAACACACCACGGGGTCACACGGTCAGTGAGGATTTTAAAGTCGGTAACGTCCGTTCTCGAAGTGAAGAGCCCCGATTCTTTTTTTTTTTTTATTTTTATACTTTCTGAACGCGGGGAAAGCGTTTCTGTAATCCAGCGAGGCTCGCGCGTTTTTCGTAAAACGCGTCGCGTCCTGTCGAAACGCAATAAAATATCGGTCCCTCGACCGAATGCGCGCGCGGTTACGGTAGTCGGCGGGAAAAAGTCCATCGACGTCCGCTGGCGTTAGTATGAACTTTATACGTATATATATATATATATACACATACATACACGCGATAAATACATGGATAGGACACAGTACATTGAGAGTATATATCGTGGCACAACAGACACGTAGCAGTTCGC
>NW_027210922.1:47500-50000 GCF_029030835.1 Brachyistius frenatus
TTCGTACGTCCTCTTTTCACAATGAATTGATTGTTTTGCCTTTGTTTTTATAAATACATATGTATATTTTTGTTGTTGTTGTTGTTGTTGTTGTTTTTGCACTCCGCCTCAAAGGAACTTTTTGTCCGCGTGACCCGCGACCCATATCGCTCGCGGAGCGTCGAGTCTCTGCCTCACCTCCCCCGGGTCTATGTTTGCCGTTTACGCCCTTCCCCGGCCGCGTTTACTTCACGCGCTTCGCTCTCGACCGACGCCCTCGCGACTACGCCCTGGCGACTCCCCCCTCGCTCGACGTGACTGATTAATTTATTCACGAGCGTAAACTTCCTGCATTCCCGTCTGAGCCGCGGCCCGTCTTGCGCGTGCCGCGGCCGTAACCGCTCGCGCCGATGTCAAAGTCCGCGCGAGAAGGGCCTCTGGCGGAGGTTGGCGATTTGTTGTTGTTGTTGTTGTGTTGTTGTTTTTTTCCCCCGGTCACGTCCGAATGAATGACTTGGTGCACGTTCTCCAGGAGGGTGTGTGTGTGTGGGAGCGGGGGGGTGGGGGTGGGGGGCTGCGTGCCAATGCAACGAGCACTTCCTCATAAAATACACAGCGACAGAAGCGGCACCCCAACTCACCGCTCTTTACTCCGCCACGCAACTTTACTGTTTCACCTTTGAAACTTCCCTCAAGAGATAATATTTAACATCCTCGAGCGCGCGTGGCATACCTTTAGTGCCCTCTTCCCCCGCGCGCGCGTCAAGTCCGACCGGATCGCCGCTGTGGCCGGATACTTTCACTTGGACACTTGCTCCGACGCGCGGAAACAATGGTTTGTGGTTTGGTTCGCACTCGCTTCTTGTTTGTTTGTTTGTTTGTTTGTTTGTCCCCCCCCCCCTCCTATAGGAGACTTTTTTTCTGACTTTTTGTGTGTGTGTGTGTGTGCGCGCGCTCACGGAGCAGGTTTCCATCGCCAAGGTGCTCCTCGGAGTCTTCGGGCTGGTGGTGGTGGTGGTTTTGATAGCGGTGCCCACGGCTATGCTTCTCAAAGGTGAGTCTGAGCTGCTCTCCCCCCCTCCCCCTATGCCTCACGTGTCGATGTCCTCTGGAGAAGGGGGGGGGGGTCCAACGCACCCACTAGAAGTGACACACAAAGTACTTTGCGCACGCGCCAGGACGCGCGGTCCGTTTGGGCCGCTATTAAATGCCACTTCTTTTCCAAAACAACAACAACACAAAAAAAAAAAAAAAAAAAAACAGCACAACACAACAGGGAACTCCTTCTTCTCTTCGTTTATATACGTGGCTTTCCCCCCCCCCCCTTTTTTTTTTTTTTTCCTTCTTCTTCTTCCTTTTCTTCATGTGCAGAGGAGCAGCGTGGGGACAAGAGGTCTTTCACCCTGGACGACGTCTTCGACGGCACGCTCAAACCGCAGTCCTACGGCATGAGGTGGATCTCGGGTGAGGGCAGACGGTCCGCCCGTAAAACTGTAAAAGCAGAAAACTCATAAAATCATCAGGTCGTTAAAAGATAAAAATAAAAAAGGTGCGGTGAGCGCAGGCAGGTGTTTACAGGCTCGGGAGGCTTTATCAGGGCTTAACTGCTCTCCGTGGTTTCCAGCTATAAACTCCCTTCCGTCCACTTCCTCCTTCGAGTGTGTGTGTGTGTGTGTGTGTGTGTGTGTGTGTGTGTGTGTGTGTGTGTGTGTGTGTGTGTGTGTAATTATTAGTTCTTAAGGCCGCTTATGTGATTTGGGACTCGTGGACTTGTGGCACCCGTTAGTAAACGCGTGACCGTACGCCGAATGTCCATATTAGGGTTAAGACGCGGTGGAGATAGAAAGTAGACACGCCCCTAACCCCGCCCTTTTTTTTTTTTTTTTTTTTTTTTAATTATTAATTATTATTTTCACACGGACGGACAGAAAAAAAAAAAGCAGAGACGTTTTATCTGCGGAGAATTTGATGACCGAAGTCCAACGGGAGTCTGCGGGAGCTTTTTTTTTTTTTTTTTTTTTTTTAGGGGGAGCCGACCTCTAGTGGCGCTCGGCGGTACCGCGGGGCCCCGAGCCTTCGCGCTACTTCTTGTCCGGAGAAAATATTGCCGCACGCTTCGAGGCAAACGTTTGTCTCGGTGACTCCGCTGTTTCGTGCCGGTTGGAGACGAGTTCCTGTTTTTTTTTCTGCACACGTGTTTTCTTCCCCTTTTTTTTTTTTAATAGAGCATCTCGTTTATCTCGCGTCTTTATGGATTTCGCAATCTCCTCCCTCACACGCCGCTCTGCTCGTTTCATCTTCCGCCGACAGATCACGAGTACCTGCGCAAGTCGGACGGCTCCGTCTTCCTCCACGACGTGGCCGCGGACAATGTCTCCCCTTTCTTGAGCGCCGACAAGTTCGTAAGCGACGTCGCCGTGAATTCCACGTGATCGGAGGTGGTTTCCCAAAAAATAAATAAACTCTCTCTCTCTGTTCAAAACGCAGGACGAAAAGGGGGCGTACGACTACCAGCTGTCCG
>NW_027210922.1:55000-162500 GCF_029030835.1 Brachyistius frenatus
CCTTCACGACTAGTTCATTTCCAACGCCGTCTGTTCTGCCTCTTTTCCCCGCAGGGCACGGCTACGCCCGTCACCACCGGAGAATGGGAAGTCGTCGACATCCTGAAAGTGACGGAAGACAGCGTGTAAGTGGGGATGGCGAATCGCCCCTAAAATCCAACCCGACCGTCAAACAGACACGCCCCCTCCTCCCCCCCCAAACAAAAAAAACCACCGTTGTTTTGGGGGTTTTTTCGGCCTAATTTCAAACGAACGACAGTATAACTTTTAGACGGCCCACGGAAAACCAATAACAAGGTGCGACTTTGGCAAATGACACCGTTGCGCTAAAAAACCATATATGACCATATCCTTCGCCAAACAAGTTCCGCCGGAGTCTACGGAGCCCCTAGTGGCCCTCGGTCGTATTGCAAATTCCGCATCGGTCTCGTTTTTCCCTTTCTTTCTTGTTGTCCTTTTTTTCCTGCTCGGTAAGCGTACATGAAGTTACGACGTGCGAGCGTTGGACTCGCCCGATACGCGTCGCGTGACCTGCGACCGCGTCGCAGCGCTAACCGGGTTTTTTTTTTTTTTTTTGGACTACTGCGTCGACTAAAGGTCCGGCGGATAACCCAGGTGCCGTCTTTAGGCCCCCCGCTCGCCCCTATATATATATACATATATACATTAACGGCGAGTCAAATCGGCTGACTCGTCCGCACCCGATTACTCCGCAGGTACTATTCCAGCAACCAACAGGGCGGCAAGCCGGGAGGAAGGAACGTTTACAAGTAAGCCTCTTCGTTTTTACACACCGCTATTTCTTTTTTTGGTATTTCAGACAATTCCTCAGACTTACAGTGTGTGTGTGTGTGTGTGTGTGTGTGTGTGTGTGTGTTTGTGTGTGTCAGGTGGACCGCTCAAGACACCAAGTGTCTGACTTGCGACCTGGGCGAACGCTGCCAATACAACTCGGCCTACTTCAGCCACAACGCCTCCTTCTACCGTTTGAGCTGCAGCGGTAAGTTTTTTTTGTTTTTTTTTTTTTTTTCCTTGCTCGCTCTTTCTCTACAACGTACCGTATAAATGACGTCACGTCGTCACTTTTTTTTTTTTTTTAACCCCGCAGGTCCCGACATCCCCAGCCATTCTCTCGTGGACAACAGGGACAATAAACGTGAGTCACGAGCGTCCGCGAGTGATTCTCGCGTCGTATCCGGGACAGAAAAACGGGCGCTCCTACGTTTATGTATTTATTTGTTTTTTTTTTTCGTCCCCCCCCTCCCCCTAGAGCTCAAAGTGTTGGAGGACAACAAGGCTTTCGCCGAGCGGATATCCGCCATCGACATGCCCTCCATGCGTCGAGGCTCCCTCAAACTGGGCGAATACAGTACGTCCGTTTAACGCTTCCTATTTCATTTCCCTGATATTTGCGCCGAGAGAAATCGTATTTAATACCTCCGCCCCGCTGCGTAAACACACACATATATATATATATATATCGTAAATATTGTACCGGTGTAGAATTGGTTTTACGTCCAAAAACAACACTGTTGAAATCGTCCTCAGTGTCTTTTAATGGATGTATTTTTGGACAGATCTCTGGTACCAGATGTTTTTGCCTCCGGGGTTCGACGAGTCCAAAAAGTACCCTTTACTGCTAGATGTGTAAGACATTTTTTTTTTTTTTTTTTTTTAAGCAATAAAATATATGTATATATATATATATGTCTATCTGTTTTAAAAGGAGTCGTAAACCGATCGTAAACTCAATTGCCCCCCCCCTCCTCTCCCCCGACCTCCCTTCCAGGTACGCGGGCCCCTGCAGTCAGAAAGCCAACTTCATCTACCGGGTGAGCTGGTCCACCCACCTGGCCAGCGCCGAGAAAGTCATCGTGGCGAGCTTCGACGGAAGGGGAAGCGGTTTCCAGGGCGACAAGCTAATGCATGAAATCTACAAGGGTCTGGGAACCCATGAGGTGGAAGATCAGATAACGGCGGCCAGGTACAAAAAAAAAAAAAAAGAGATGAGATGAGATGAGTAGGAGGAGGAGGAGGGCGACAAAAGTCAGTGTCAAATCAAACAAACAGCTTTCGCACTTTGATCCGGGAAACGACTGATCAAACAGGACTCGACTTGTTTTCCGGAGCCGACGGGCTCGGCGTTAGCGTTGCTGGAAATGTCACGGGGGGGAGGGAGTGGTGATGATGATGATGATGATGATGATGATCCCCAATAAAATCAAATCTCTTTCTTTCTTTTTTTTTTTTTTGACCTTAAAGGGAATTCATCAAAATGGGCTTCATCGACAAAGACAGAGTTGCTATTTGGGGCTGGGTAAGTGTTTTACGCCGACGACCGGCGCACCCCGACTCTCGAGTCCTCCGGCTTCGGCCGCTCACGCAAACTTCAGAGGGCGCAGATACGTAGCTCTTCAAAATTAAACTTCACGTTTGGCTCTCGGTTGTCCTCGCGCTCGCCCTGAGCTGTCCACGTCTCCCGCAGTCCTACGGCGGCTACGTGACGTCCATGGTTCTGGGTTCCGGCAGCGGAGTTTTCAAATGCGGCGCGGCGGTGGCTCCAGTCTCCAAGTGGGAATATTACGGTATTTTCATTTTTCTCTTCGCGTCGACCGTGCGGACTTTACGCCGGCGGCGGCGGCTCACGTTATTTCTACGCGTCAACCGAAACCCGACGTCTCATCTCTGCGATCGTCCCTTCCCCCCCCCCACCCGACAGACTCCATCTACACCGAGCGCTACATGACGGAGCCTTCCGACAACGTGGACGCCTACTTGGTAAGTTTTCCCGCCTTCCCTTCCCCTCCTCCCCGTCGTTGCCCGTCTTCGTCCGTAAACGTGTCAATACGTCGACGTTGTCCAGAACTCCACGGTGACCGCCAGGGCCAAGAATTTCCACGGTGTGGATTACCTCCTGGTTCACGGAACGGCTGACGGTGAGATCTCTTTCCGCATTTGACATTTCGGCCGCTGTAACAGATCGTCGCCGCGGCGACGTCGGGACGCTCGTCCAAACACTTCCATTTCCGGGCCGTGACTTTTTTTTTTTTCTTCTTCTCCCTCCCCCTCGTTATTTCCGCCTTTTTCCAGACAACGTTCACTTCCAGCAGGCGGCCGAGATCTCGGAAGCCCTCGTGGAGGAGGGGGTGGACTTCGAGGCCATGGTGAGCGATCCCCGAGACCCGGAGGGGCAAATTCGAGTCCGGTGTCACCGCGATATTCACAAACTCTTTTTTTTTTTTTCTCCCCCAGTGGTACACGGACAAAGATCACGGGCTGGACGGCTCGGCCAATCGGCACGTGTACACCCACATGACTCACTTCCTGAAGAGGTGCTTTGCGTAAGGGGCGGCGACGTCGTCACTCAAACCCGTGACATCTCTCTGGAAACGGCGACTCCGAATCTTTTTACGCCCGTAGGGGGAAAATTGGGATTTTATTTGATGAGGTTTAAAACGCTCATTTGTCCACCCTCGGCTGGACAACGCGCGTAAAGGACCGAAAGTCAAAACTGCGCCAGGAGGGGAGAGGGGGGGACGTCCGAGGCTTTTGTATCGCGACGTATTTACACGACGCACCCGAAATAATCACGCTGATTTTCTACTTCTGCCAAATCTTTAAGACGTATCGATTGTCATGTGAAGCCTTTACCAAAACAATAAAGATGAAATATTGACTGAGTCTTTGACACGTGTCCCGCTTCATTTTTTTGGGTCTTTCTTTAAACTCACGCGCCGCCGATTCAACTCGTTTCCGTAAGAAATGAAACGCGCGAAACACCGGGCCGACGCCAAAGCCGCCATACCGCCGGCTGCCGCTAGAGGTCGCCTCCGTAGACTCCCGTTCCGCTTCTCTCGTCGACTACTAATTCCACGCGTTTTTCCGCGAGTGATTTTGCTGGTTTTTTTTTTTTTTTTTTTTTGATCCGTCGGTGGGCGGGACGTAGCGTCGGCGGCTTTCCCGGAGTCAGTTCCGCCGCTAGGCTCCGCCCCCCCCCCTCCCCTCAGCTCGTCCAAATACGGTCACTTCCCGCTCCCAAACCGGCGGAGACGCTCGCCGGGTACAAATCCCAACGCCGAGGCTCCGTAACGCAAATTCACAAACTGACCGGTTGACATTTCGCACGTGTGACTGTTTTACAGACGTGAAATTCTTTTCTGTTGTTGTTGTTTTTTTATTACTATTTTTTAAGGGTGAATCTAAAACGTCTGCGTGCGGTTTTTGGAGAAACGCTTCATCGACCCGCGGCCCACTTAAAACCCAGATAACCGCCGCTCCGTGCGGGAGAGCGACGGACTGTTTCCGTTTGTTTTTTTTGTTTTTTTCCCCCCCCAACGCGATCGGAAACAATCGGCAAATACTGACTCACGGCAGTAGCGCATTAAAGCGCCTTTTCTGTTTGATGAGATGAGCACAAGTTGTTTGATCTCGACACCTAAGTACCAGCTGGCGTCACGCATGAACGGACGCCTTCCCTCGTCCCGGACAAACGCTCGGCTCGTCGAGTCGGCCCGTGCGAGTGCGCCCCCCCCCCCCTTTTCCCCCCACCCTCCTCTCCATCAGCGTCTAATGGGTCGAGAGTAACAGGTGGACGTGGCAGAGTGGTTTACTAAAAAAAAAAAAAAAAAAACTGCCCCACC
The DNA here is from genome assembly GCF_029030835.1 of Brachyistius frenatus. Lineage (NCBI taxonomy): Eukaryota > Metazoa > Chordata > Actinopteri > Embiotocidae > Brachyistius > Brachyistius frenatus. The sequence goes on from NW_027210922.1 coordinate 59,641, forward strand.
CGAGCAGATCCCGTCCTCCTCGTCCGTTATATAAGGCTTCAGAGCGAGAGGAGGCGGTTAGAAACGGACACCGGCGACCCGAGCGCAGGAACTAACGGCACTGGCTATTTCTTTTTGAGAAGGAAAGGAAAGAAAGAAAAGGTGAGTTTCATCTCGTCGCGATCGGGGCGGGAACTGCTTTAGCTTTCCGGGAAAACTCGCTCGTATTTTTGTTTGTTTTATTTTTTTTTTTTTTTATTTTTTTGCCGTGCGCCGTCCACAGGTTTCCGACCATGAGAAGCATCCGCTCCCTGGCGGCCGTCCTCCTGGTCCTCGGCTTCGTCCGGAGCAGCTGGCAGGTTCCTCTGCAGGAGGCCGACGGCAGCTCGAGGTACGAGTCGTCACCAAACGTTTACATGACCAGCATTTTTTTTTTCTTACGTCCCTGTCATCTCAGGATGTCCCGCTTTATCTTTTTTTTTTTTTTTTCTCAGGCCCAACAACAACAACGACAGTAAAAAGTACTTTAGACCCCGAATGATCAGTTGATTAAATAATTGGCGGATTAACCTAAAACTAACGGGGCCTTTTTTTTTTATATATCAACTTTTTGACACATTTTACTCGTTCGGCCAATCGAAGGGGAATATTTATTCGTTTCTTAGTTTTCTACGACCGTCAACTCCACTTCAAAGAATTTTCTTTTTTAAATGGTTGCTTTAATAAAAAATAAAAAAAAAATTTAATTAATAAGGACGCAATGTGAATACGTTCACTTCAGGGGCTTCAGGGAATAATAGCAGCCATTTTCACTATTTTCTCACCTTTTAAAAGCTAAACGATACATATATATATATATATATATATATATTTATTTTTTTTAAGAAAATAGTCATCAGACAGATTGCTGACCAAACTGTACTCCGTGTCATCTTCTCCCAAATAATAGACACGTCGCGATAATAGCCACTTTCGAAGGGAAGAATACGGTTGACAAATTCAGCTGCGTGTAATTTTTTTTTTAAATATATACATATATATTTATATATATATTTATATATATACATATATATCATTTGGAGCAAAAATGGGCTTTTTTTTTCTTTCCCTTTTCACGGTTTTTTTTCTTCATTTTACTAACTCTTTAAGAAACTCTGGGATTTCATTTCCCATTAATATCACACAACGCAATGCCATCGTGAACCCCATATGTCATTTATGGACCCCCACTATTGGAACCGATTTGATTTGATTTGATGTACTTTTACGGCCTTACTGCCCGGGGGCGACTGGACGTTTACCGCCTTTCTCCCCGCCGCAGCTGCGAGACGGACGACGCGCTGGCCGCCGAGGCCCGGCGGCCGGCCGACGCCAAGAGGCACTCGGAGGGGACCTTCTCCAACGACTACAGCAAATATCTGCAGGACAGGAAGGCGCAGGACTTCGTTCGGTGGCTGATGAACAACAAGAGGAGCGGGTCAGAAAGCCGTCGTGCGACAAACCGCCTCACGTGCAGCTCGCTTCCCAAACTAGGGGTCGGGCCCCCTCGAAAGGGTCGCTACGTTCAACTGAGGGGTCCCCAAGATGATTCGCGGGAGAAGGGGGACAAAAAAACAAACAAACGTACATTTCCTTTTTCATTTATGCGACACGTCGGTCCCGGTATTAACGCTAAAGTCGGAATCGGCGGTCGAGGACGGCGCGTCGGCGTTGTGTTTTGCCTCGCCGAGGCGTGAAAAGTACAGCGCCGTATGCCGAGGGATAAAGTGAGGTAAAGGTCACGGTCCGGGTTCCGATAACTCCGTTTGCGTGACAACAATTTCCGCGAGCCGCTTCAAACAAATCTCTCCGTCGCCGGTGACGCCGGCGTAAGGCGAGGCAAAACGCGACGCTGACACGGTGTCCTCTGGTGGACCGGGGGGTGTATTACGCGCCGCGCGGCGCCACGCCCGGTTGGAACCGACGGATCGTTCGGACTCTTTTCGGAAGCGCCGTCCCGGTTACGCCGTTCCAAAGCCGAGCCGGTTTCCGTCTGAGGATTTCCTCCCCGTTAAAAGGGACTTTTTTTTTTTTCCTCCGTCTCGTCTCCCGCGGTACGTCTTTTCTTACAACCGACAAAGGCTTCCTTACCTCCGCCTCCGGCGCGGTCCGGGCTCCGCACGCGCGCACCTGCGGAGGACATATTTATTGCGTTTTTAATTCCAGTGGAACAATATGAGCATGCGTAAAAAAGGAACATAAATCTCTTTTATAGAGTAAAGATACTTGCAAAAGTCACAAGTACAAAGTCTGAACGGACGACCGATCACTTGAACCTATAACTGCCGATAAAATCTCCTATTGTCGCTAATATTGACCCCCCGTACCCGATTTTAAAGCTCATTTCAATATCGATTTTGCATTTTGTTCCCCCCTCGGTTCCATAATGCGTATATATATATATATATATATATATATAAATATGAAAAGTATATCCAACTGCCCTCCGGCTTTGTGTTGTTGTTTTTTTTAGCACCGCAGACAAGCGCCACGCCGACGGCACCTTCACCAGCGACGTCAGCTCCTACCTCAACGACCAGGCGATCAAAGACTTCATCGCCAGGCTCAAGTCGGGACAAGTCCGAAGAGAGTAGGCCGCCCCCCTCCTCCCTACCGTCCTCCTCCAGAATAATAATAAAAAAATTTAAAAAAAAGGAAAACAAACAAAAACTCCTAAATCGAACCGCCTGTGTCTGATTCCGCCTCGATGACGACGACGACGAGGACGAGGACCAGGACGAGAGAGAGAATTCTCGAACCAATCAAACGCTTCCCGTTGCTTCTTCCCACTTTTTACCCTTTCCTTTTCCTTTCGTCTTGATGTTTTCCTTGTGTTTCCAATAAATCAGCTGAACTTTTCCCCCGCTGTGTTGATTCATGTGTTACCACACTGTGTGATGAGACATACATTTTATTTATAAATTATTTTTTATTTTTTTACAAAAAAACAATCCCTTCCCCGCGGTAACCACCCCCCCCCCAAAAAAAACCCCCAAAAAAACCCGGATGATTTCCCCCACGCTGATCGAGCATTTGGGAGTTCCCTTCGGCCACCCCTCCTCTCTTTCTCTCCCTCCTCCTCCTCCCCCCCTCTCCGGGCCGGTGTTTACATTGTGTGCCTGTGTGCACGTTCAGATCGGAAACGGACGCGAGGGGCGACGCGTTCGGCAAGAGGCACGTAGACGGCAGCTTCACCAGCGACGTGAGCAAGGTGCTGGACTCCTTGGCCGCCAAGGAATATTTACTCTGGGTCATGACCTCCAAGCCTTCGGGGGGAAGGTACGACCCGAAAGGTCGACGTGATCTTTTTTTTTTTTGGAGGGGGGGGGGTATTACTGGTTTTAGGCTTGATTGTGATATATATATATATATATATATTTTTTTTTTTTTTTTCTCTTTTGCAGTCACAAAAGACAACAGGACCAGTGAGAGTCTCCTCGAGGAATTCCTCCGCGCGCTGCACACAAAGCCGTAAACGAGAAGAACGGGAAGCCGTGCCGCTTTTGCGTGTTTTCAAATGTCCGCGCTGTATTTAAATGTTAATTTTTTTTTTTTTTATCGTGAATGTGACGCAAAGGTACGAAAGAGAAGAACCTGCTCTTCCGTCCATTTCGCGGCGCGCCCGGACACCGAATGAAATCGAGGGGTTTTTGTTTGTTATTTTCTACAAAATCTAAATTATTTTCTATATTTTTAAAAAGAAGTTCGAATGGGAACGGTTCAAATCTCAGGTAGGCCTACAGAAAGCACACGTAGTGCGGTTGATTGTCATTGCATGTTCATGAATCTGCTCTGCAAAATAAAGATTTTTCATTCATTGTGCGCTTTGTTGCGTCGGCCTTATTTTGCAAAGACAGACTTCAGAAATGAATATTTCAAGTAAAAGCATTCAAAACGCAGAAACATCGCTGCGGTTGTTGTTGTACCACCCCTCCCATCCCCCCAATCTCCCCCTCCCGACACCCACACACACCCACACGCAACTGAGCATCGAACCAACCTCTTCGTATACGCTCCATCGGGCTGGATGGACCAGGTGAGGGAGAACGTCACGGGTGCGAAGAGAGAGCGAGCCTGGAACAGCTCGGGATCCCTCTGACGCGACCTCTCGGAGGCATGGATTCCATTTTATTTACCAAATACATTGATTTGCAAAACACAGATTATTTCGTCCTCACAGCAGAACTTTGCAGCGTCAGAGAGAAACCCAACAATTCTACAGTTTGGGAAGGAAAAACTCACCTTTTAACGAGAAGAAAAAACACAGACGGTAGGCCGGAAAAACTCCCTTTTAACAGGAAGAAACAACTCCGACGGTAGGCAGGAACAACACCCTTTTAACGGGAAGAAACACCCTCCGACAGCAGGCAGGAAAAACACCCTTTTAACAGGAAGAGGAACCTCCAACGGCTGGCAAGAAAAACACCCTTTTAACAGGAAAAAACACCCTCCAACGGCAGGCAAGAAAAACACCCTTTTAACGGGAAGAGGAACCTCCGACGGCTGGCAAGAAAAACACCCTTTTAACGGAAAGAAACACCCTCCGACAGCAGGCAGGAAAAACACCCTTTTAACAGGAAGAGGAACCTCCAACGGCTGGCAAGAAAAACACCCTTTTAACAGGAAAAAACACCCTCCAACGGCAGGCAAGAAAAACACCCTTTTAACGGGAAGAGGAACCTCCGACGGCTGGCAAGAAAAACACCCTTTTAACGGGAAGAAACACCCTCCGACGGCAGGCGGGAAAAACACCCTTTTAACGGGAAGAAATACCCTCCGACGGCAGGTGGGAAAAACACCCTTTTAACAGCAAGAAACACTTCCGACGGCAGGTGGGAAAAACACCCTTTTAACAGCAAGAAACACTTCCGACAGCAGGCAGGAAAAACTCACCTTTTAACAGGAAGAGGAACCTCCGGCGGTAGGCAGGAAAAACACCATTTTAACAGGAAGAAACACCCTCCGACGGCAGGCAGGAAAAACACCCTTTTAACAGGAAGAGGAACCTCTGACGGCTGGCAAGAAAAACACCCTTTTAACGGGAAGAAACACCCTCCGACGCAGGCAGGCAGGCAGGAGAAACACCCTTTTAACGGGAAGAAACACTTCTGACGGCAGGCAGGAAAAACTCACCTTTTAACCCGGAAGAGGAACTTCCAACGGTAGGCAAGAAAAACACCCTTTTAACAGAAAGAAACATCCTCCGACAGTAGGCGGGAAAAACACCCTTTTAATGGGAAGAAACACCCTCCGACGGCAGGCAGGAAAAACACCCTTTTAACAGGTAGAAACACTTCCGACAGCAGGCAGGAAAAACTCACCTTTTAACAGGAAGAGGATTCTCCGACGGCAGGCAAGAAAAACACCCTTTTAACGGGAAGAAACATCCTCTGACGGTAGGCAGAAAAAATACCCTTTTAACAGGAAGAAACACCCTCCGACGGCAGGTGGGAAGAACACCCTTTTAACGGGAAGAAACACCCTCCGATGGCAGGCGGGAAAAACACCCTTTTAACGGGAAGAAACACTTCCGACGGCAGCCAGGAAAAACTCACCTTTTAACCCGGAAGAGGAACTTCCAACGGTAGGCAAGAAAAACACCCTTTTAACAGAAAGAAACATCCTCCGACAGTAGGCGGGGAAAAACACCCTTTTAATGGGAAGAAACACCCTCCGACGGCAGGCAGGAAAAACACCCTTTTAACAGGAAGAAACACTTCCGACGGCAGGCAGGAAAAACTCACCTTTTAACAGGAAGAGGAACCTCCGATGGCAGGCGGGAAAAACTCCCTTTTAACCCGGAAGAGGAACTTCCGACAGTAGGCGGAAAAAACACCCTTTTAACAGGAAGAAACACCGCCGACGGCAGCCGGGAAAAACACCCTTTTAACGGGAAGATGAACCTCCGACGGCAGGCGGGAAAAACAACCTTTCAACGGGAAGAGGAACCTCCGACGGCAGGCGGGAAAAACTCACCTTTTAACAGGAAGAGGAACCTCCGACGGTAGGCAAGAAAAACACCCTTTTAACAGGAAGAAACATCCTCCGACGGTAGGTGAGAAAAACTCCCTTTTAACAGGAAGAGGAACCTCCGACAGCAGGCAGGAAAAACACCCTTTTAACAGGAAGAAACACCCTCCGATGGTAGGTGAGAAAAACTCCCTTTTAACAGGAAGAGGAACCTCCGACAGCAGGCAGGAAAAACACCCTTTTAATGGGAAGAAACACCTCCGACAGCAGGCAGGAAAAACACCCTTTTAACGGGAAGAAACACCTCCGACAGCAGGCAGGAAAAACTCCCATTTAACGGGAAGAAACACCTCCGACAGCAGGCAGGAAAAACACCCTTTTAACAGGAAGAAACACCCTCCGACGGTAGGTGAGAAAAACTCCCTTTTAACAGGAAGAGGAACCTCCGACAGCAGGCAGGAAAAACACCCTTTTAATGGGAAGAAACACCTCCGACAGCAGGCAGGAAAAACACCCTTTTAACGGGAAGAAACACCTCCGACAGCAGGCAGGAAAAACTCCCATTTAACGGGAAGAAACACCTCCGACAGCAGGCAGGAAAAACACCCTTTTAACGGGAAGAAAGACCTCCTACGGCAGGCGGGAAAAACTCCCTTTTGACGGGAAGAAAGACCTCCTACGGCAGGCGGGAAAAACTCCCTTTTGACGGGACGCCACGATGGAGCTCCAGAGGCCAAAAGGTCGGAGGCGAGGAAGTTAAATCGAGTCGCAAACCTCGGACGGCGGATTGCGGGAGGGTCGTGCAGAACAACTCTCGGGTTCAAAGGCGACGCTCGCTACGGCCGACCTGCCTGTGAAACCGGGAGGAGAAAAAAGAAAAATGAAGCGCCACGTCGTTCCGGCAGTTTAATATCTTTATTTATGCTCTCGCTCTGGCGCTCCCTCTCGCTCCCGTGAAACAAATCACAAATTGAACAACGAATCCCAACTGATAGCGTTTTCTATACAAGGTGACTTAAATTATTCAAAACAGAAAAGTGTACATCTATTACTACCAAATTTAAGGCAGAAAATTTCCACACAGAAAGCGGTCCAAATATTTGATATTGATATAATTTTGACCGCGTTATTAATTCTTCGCTAATCAACTAAAGACCATCGACTGAACAGCGGGGGCGGGGTGGGGGGTAGGGGGGGAGAACATCGACAACAAAAACCTGAATTCGACAACGACTTCGTGTTAATAATATATTAGTAACATTTTACATGAATTAAAATATACTATGTATTATACATCGTTAAGACTCTTTTACCGTTTATTACATGTTGCCCTTCCCAGAAAAAAGGAATTTATTGCATCTCTAGAAGTAACCGGGGTCCCGCGGCGAGACGGCCGAGACCGTTGCGCCGTCGCGCGGGCGAATCTTGGTTCTTTTTTTCGTTTTTTTTTGGTGTTTTTTTTTTTTCCGTCGTTACAAAAACAATTGGCTCCGGACGACGACTCGCCAGCCCGGGGGGGGGGGGGGGGGTCGAGGAGATCGCATGTCCGCGGACGACGCGTACTGACGAGGTGAGTTATGCGGGTTTCGAAGACGCGTCGCTTCCCGTGCGGTCGCCCCCCCCCCCCCCACACACACACACACACACCCCCCCCCCCCCCCCAAAAAAAAAAAAAAAAAAAGTTCAGCGTTCGGAGATTCCCCCCCCCTTTTTAAAATGCCGGGCTCGCGAGGCGTCGTTCTCCTCCTCCTCCTCCTCCTCCTCCTCCTCCTCCCGCCGACAAAGACGATCCGCGAACCCCCCTCCTCCCCCCTCCCCGAAACAAAACAAATTACCCCCGTCGTCGGGGCGACGCTCCACCGGAGGAGAGACGTTTAAATGTAAAACAGCGATGGAAAAGACTCTCGAGTGATATGAGTGCTCACGGAAACATTGAAATACACAGAATATATAAAACGTACGTTACGTATAATACTGTCAGAAAAGTTCTAGATTCGCTACGCGGCCGACGCTTTTAGGATACCGGTGAAAGACGCTCGTGTTGGCAAATATCTACTCTTCTCACTTTTACTGTTGGCGAGGCGCTAAAATTCCACGGCGGCGTTCAAAAACGCTCCCGCGTTAAAATCCACGCGCGTTTTGTGGTTTTTTTTGGCGGGGGAGTGGGGTTTTTTCCCCCCCGCGCCGCGGCGGCTTCTTCAAAAGGCCCACTTCGCTTCGGTTGGATAAAAATATAAAAAACATACAAAATACAAAATAAAAGTTTAAAAACCGTTTTAAAATGTTTCGCTCCGATTGGCCCGTGGGCGTGGCGGCGGTTCACGGCCGCGAGCGTCGCGCGATTCTTGGCTCCCTTCTTGTATTGCTGGTATCGCCCAACGCCAATGTACGTAGAAAAACCAACAAAAAAAATAACGACAAAATCAACTAAAAACAAAACAACAACAAAAAAAAACACCGACCGGTGTCTTGGGGTTTTTCCATCTCGCTTAATAATACGGCTTCTAAACCAATTTTTGTCTTCGTTTTACACAACTTGCACACAAGACTTACGTGACGACAAAAAAAACAAAAAATAAAACCCTCAAAAATAAAAAATAAACACAGTGTAGCACAGTACAAAGGTGGTTGAGTGTGGCACGGTATACTTTTTTTTTTTTTTTTTCCTGTTTGTTTTGTTGTTGTTTATGTTTTTTTTCTCCCCGTCGATCTACGGATCGATTGACGGCGCCGCCGAGTACGCGTCATCACAAACTCGTCTCCCTGTCCAGGCTCTTGTCGTGCCTCCGCCGCTTGTGTCGCTTTTCGCCGCTTCCGGGACAACTGCAAACGGGAACAAACAAACGGGAGATGAAACGGTGCCCTCCCCCCCCCAAAAAAATAATAAATAACCACATCCCAACACAAAAAGGGTGAAGACAAATCGGTCCCTCTGGGAAATCGCCATCGTCGACGCCGACTCTTGCCGTGTCGGTGCGAGTTGGCCATGTCTTTTGGCTGATTCCCGCCATTTTCCGCAAATTGCGTCGTGCTCCTTTGAATTTTTGATGGCGGCAATCGCAAAACAACGGCCAGATCCCGGAGGGACTCGGTCGATGAGACGTCGTGCCTTAAATCATGCAACTTTGACAGCATGCGACAGCCACAAAAACAAAACAAAAACAACAACAAAAGAAAACACGTCCCTGAAGCAGCATGCAATCCCGGGCCGTGCCGTGTTCTCACTCCGCCGACATCCATTTAATCACATCCTCTTATTTTTATTTTTTTTAACGCATCCACTCCCGTCGGCCATAACACTTGAGGCACGTTTTTTTTTTTAAATCGTGCGAACAATCGGGCAGTAAAACACACAGGCGCACACGGGACGAGACGTTTCCATGCCGACGGGGGGACCGCTGGGAGCGAGCTTACCTTCGGGATATCGGCTTCCGAGAGGTTAGGAGGGGGAGCTGGAGGTGGGGGAGGTCGGCGGGGGGGAGGGGGAGCTGGAAGGGAGGGGGGAGGGGGAGGGGAGAGGGAGGGGGGGGGAGATACTATGTTAGTCTACTCCGTGGGAAATCCGCGAGAGGCGAGGCTGCTCTAAAATAAACACGCTGGGCTCGTCAAGTTTTCCTGGAAAAATGGAAAGCAAAACGTTCCGTAACATTTTCAATAACAAACACCTGCTGCTTCCTCCGCCGCCGCCGCCGCCGCTTCGACACCCTCGCGGGGAACACTTACCCGAACCCCCCTCCCGAAAACCGCTCGGGACCTGCGGTGAACGTGGAGTAACGTGAAGTATGTGCGCCGCGCGGACTCGGACGCGCCGATGAGACGACACCCACCTTTTGGCGCTCGGGTCCTTTTTGGCGCTCTCGCCGGGGTTGACGCTCTTCCACACGTTCCCGAAAGAGCCTTTGGACATCTCGTCGGTGATGTTCACCGTGGCCGGGTCGCACCTTTCCGGCACAGAGACAAAAGTCATAAAGGCGCGGGAAGGGGAGGGGGGTATATCGGGGAAAAAAGACACAAATCCGACACCCGTTTTATTCACGCGCGCCAACGACCCCCCCCGGCGACTCACTTGTAGTGGTCCTCCAGCGGCACTTGCACGATGCCTTCCTCCTCCGCGATGATACTGTGCTCCTCCTGACGAACAAAGAGAGACGAGTCAAACGTCTCGCTGCGTCGGCGCATTTTTTTTACACTTTTTTTTTCCCTAGACGTCAACGGTCGTCTAATGTCGCCGCGCGCCGTCCGCACCTCTTCTGCGGCGTCCTCCAGTTTCTTCTTCTTCCACTCCGGCATCAGATCGTCCAGCCAGCTCAGCTCTCTCTTGGTGAACATGAAGTCCAGCAGCTTACGGATGAACACCAGGGCCAAGACCTGGAGCGGGACGAGCACGCCGGCGTCAAGCGCAACAAAACAAAACGCGCGTATGTGTACGTGTAGATATATTTATATATATATATGATATATGTGGTTACCATCATGGGGAAAACGATGGCCGCCTTGGACGTCTTGATGATCCACAGCAGAGCCAAGCAGCTGAGCTGGACGATGGTGAAGAGGTGCACCTTCCTCAGCGGGACGTGGCGGAGGTAGATGAAGTCGGGCTGGTGTTTGGCCGGCATGCCGAAGAGCCTCAGACGGTCGAAGAACTGCGAAACCCGACAAAAAGAGTTGAATCTCGGGGTGGGGGTGGGTTGGGGGGGAGGGGGAGGGGGGATTATTCGCCGTAATAAAAGACGAGCCAGCTCACCTGGATGCCTCTGAGCGAGGACGCCCCCATGTAGAGAAAGACTCCATACAGCACGGGCATGGGGATGAACTGGAGACAACGCAAGATGTGTTCAGGGTCAGGACGTTTCGAGTTATTCATTTATTTATTTATTTTTTTTTTTTTGCAACCCTTTTCTGACCTTTTTAAGAGGACAGAAATATAGAACATATAATACGGAACAACACGGAAAGGCGTAACCCAACTTTGTACCCGTCTTACTTTAGCTCGAAAGCCAAAGGGCTGATGAGATCAATTTCCTTTTATGGGAAATGATCACTGTTTGACATTTATATGAATAACGCGGAAGAACGAAAAGGAACAAAACTAACCCTGCTAACTTGTCCCAGCTTCGGACCGTTCCAAAATCACGCGGATTTTGTCCTCTAAAGGTTCCGCGTCGTAAACGTTACATTTTTATTGGCAATTACAAAAAAACTAAATTAAAAAAAAAAAAAAATAATAATAATAATCACATGTTGTTAATTGTAGCCTTATGAATAAAATGATGATTTCCTCTCGCGTGTCATTTGGTTTGAATTTTTCCCGTCGTTAAGATTTCCCGTCCCGAAGGACTGGACGTGTTTTGTATCGTCGTCATTTGGTCCCAAGAATTCAAAAATGTTCCCAATTTTTAAACGTACGTCGCCCTTCGAACAAAACAAACAAAACAAAACAAAAATGATTTGGATATTTTACCGGGAAATCGCGCGTCAAAACTTAACAAGCGTTATAATATATTGGCATTTTTTTTTTTTTTTTTGTCTCGACGTTCTCGCCGACATTTGACCCCGACTCCCCCCCTCCCTCCCTCCCTCCCCCCGGCCGCCGCCGCCGCCCGCCGCCGACCTTGAGCATGGAGGTCATGAAGACGGAGCAGCCCATCAGGGTGAAGATCATGAGGCCGGTGAAGCGCTGCTCTCGGATGCCGAGGAACTTGGGCTGCTCCCCGGGCGCCGAGCACTCCGACTCCAGCTTCAGGCTGTTGACGTGGGAGATGGAGAGCACGGTGGCCGCCACGAACCACGGCAGGCCCATGACGGAGCACACGCCCAGCATCACCCCCACCACGAACAGGTCCAGGTGGTAGCCGCAGCCCTTCTGCAAAAAGCAACAACAACAACAACAAAAAAAGAGGGGGGTGGGGGGATTCCTTTTAAGGGCGCAAATAAATAAAGGCGTCGTCGACGAAACGTCGGACGCGGGGCGAGGGGTGAGGTGGGGGAAGGGGGGGGGAGGGAGACGAACCTTCAGCTTGTGCTCCTTCCTGTTGATGATGACGGCCGTGATCTGCTGGTCCATGAAGATGAGGATGGTGCAGAGCAGAGCCGGGAGGAAGGTGATGATGGTGGTCCACCAGGGGTTGGGCCCCACCGGGTTTATGACCCAGCCGCGATCGTCCCTGGTCGGCTGGAGAGAGCACGACAACAACAATTATTATTATTATTGTTATTATTATTCTAAAAGAACATTCAAATAACGTTGGACGGGGGGGGGGGGTAAGGTTACGGTGCGTTCGAGAGCAACGACCAAAGCGGGAAAGTTACGACGTCGAAACGGGAAAACACACCTGAACTCATGTTTTAATGGTTTAACCAGCATTTTTATTGTTTTCTGTCATTTCGTCGGGTGGCTGAGGTCTTCTTTCTTTCTTTCTTTTTTTTTTTTTTTTTAATACGATAACGTACGATAAACTCTAAGGGTCGTCAAATATTAAATTGACGTTACACAAAAAACGACTTTACGTTTTGGAGCCTTTTAAACACGAGTTGTCGGCAGTTCCGCCCGAGTTTCCACATTTTCAGCTCCGAACTTCGACAAAAAGAAACCGACGGGTGTCTTTCGTTTAAATAATTGTGACTGAGCCATATCACATGACAAAAAAAAAACCAATAAAAAAACAAAAAACAATCGCAGATTAATTAGAGAAGAGTCCCGAAACGTGACGGCCGTTTCGGATTCTCCGCCGGCGACTCACCTTGAACTTGCTGGGCACTTGCAGCTTCGGCGACGGGATCCCGAGGGCGTAATCCACGAACACCATGGTGAGGATGGTGATGAAGACGGCGAAGTCGCTGATGATGGCGCGCACCTGGGGGACGAGGACACGGAGAGACGCTTAACAATGTCCCCCTCCGCGTTTTAAAGATTTCTTTTTTTTTTTTTTGGAATAGCTTCGAATTACGCAGAGTTTGCTTTCGACGAAGATCACAAAATGAATGCTTTGAAAACATTTCTATTTTTTTTTTTTTTTAAATGCAATCTTTTTAAGGGGGATTTAGCACTTGAAACGTTTGACAGCGTAAGTAGATCGTTGACCCCTTAAGCCCCGGGAAGTCTCCTCGTCGCCGTTTGTCACCGGGCCGGAGGGACATTCAAGAAGACAAAAATAAATGCATCAAAAAATAAAACAGACATTTTCACTGCCAAATATCAACTGTCATTTAAAAAGGAAATAACGTCACCGTGATAAAGTTTCAACTGTTATCAATAAATAACTTCTGAAATACATAATTCACGCTGTTTTGGAGAATGCGTGAGAGAGAGAGAGAGCTGGACTCAATTATACACTTCCTCAATACGTGTTATTTTACTAATTCATTACGGATCGCTCCGTTACATCGTCGTTAGTGTCGCTGAACCTTTCAGCTTTATTCAGCGGTTTAAAAAACATTTATTAGAAGAGTCATGGAACGTCACAAGGTAGTTCGCCGGCATAAAGTCTCACACGGTAACTTGGTAATCTGTCATAATTCCCGGAGTAGCCTCCCCAACGCCGACGCACACTGATGCAGTCGTCGCAGCCAGACTGCGGCGGGCGCCTCCGTCAGTCCACCAGGTGGCGCCGGCGCGCTGCGTATTATTCCGCGCCGCACGGCCGTCGTCTCGATTGACAACTTCACAGAGATTGCAGGCGTGGAACGGCCGGCGGCCTGAAATATTAAAAAAAAGGAGGGCGGGGGCGGCAGGAGCGCACCTTGGTGGGGAAGTAGCGGCTCGTCTTGAACTCCTTGAGGAAGGCCGACATGAAGACGGTGGAGAAGAAGAGCACCACGCACCAGAAGAGGACGTCGGGGACGTAGGGGCCGTGGGGGCCGCAGGCGGAGCCCACGAAATCGCCGTGCCACATCTCGCACTCCTACTGGCCCCGGAGGGCACGGGGAAGGTGTGTGTGTGTGTGTGTGTGGGGGGGGGGGGGGGGGGGGGGGATGAGGATGGTGGTGGTGAAGATGGGAGCAGGTGAGAGCAGGTGGAGGACGGGGGGGGATAGAGGGGAAAAGACAGCGATGAGTTTAGTGAAGTCTGAACAGTCGGCAGCCGAACCCCCCCACCCCCGCCGCCGTCAAACTGTCGCTTCACTTCCCGTTAAAAGGGAGTTTTCACTTCCTGCTGTCGGAGGTCTTTCCTTCCAGCTGGCGCTCGTGTGTGGAATTGCTGAATTGTCCCCCCCCCCCCTACCCACTCTCTATAAAGTTCAATCCAAAATGTCCCCTTTTAAATAGCGCGACGGGGGGTCCAATCACCAGAGACTCCCGCGTCCCCTCGCGTCCTCTCGCTGCAGTCGAGGGACGTCGATAAAAAAAAAAAACTGACTCGCTTCCTCTCCGCGATTCGCGCGTTTCGCGCGTCAAAGTCCCCGGCGGCGCTCACCGCCTTCCAAAAAAAACAACAACAACAACACCGCGCTTCTTGTTTACTTCGCCCGTTTCCACGAGGATTCGGTGACAGCCGACAAAAGGCCTCCTCACCTTGACCTCCAGCGCCGTCCAGTTCACCTCCGAGGACGTGAAGTTCTTCTCCTCCCAGTAGCGCAGCGTCTCGTTGCTGGGGTCTCTGGGCTCCGCGCACGCGCACCTGCGGAGGACACGCGCTCATTTAGTATTTCGTATCGAGTCGTTGCGGCAGAACCGGGCCGACGTGCTTCCATAAAAAAATTAATAAATAAATAAAATAAAATCTCACACCATCACTCAGATGAACCCGAAATCCCATTTTAAGGCCGACAGAAATATACATTCTTTATCTTTTGTTGCACGGAGGATCCTAAAATTCATGAACTCCATCTTTAGCACTTTTACTTTTGGGTTCTCAAAATGTCTTTATTTTGTTCATTTAGAAAAGTTCATCGCGTTTCATCGTCATCATTATTATTACTATTATTAATACCATTAGTAGTAGTATTCATTTCCTGTGTGCTTTCGGCACATTTTTTTTTTTTTCCCCTAGTCAGGAGAGGGGGGGGGGGGACAAAAAAAACAAAAAAACACAGAATATCAGCTTCCACGCCTCCTGCTGTTCACCACAACCAGAACACGGGACAAAAAAAAACCATATATATATATATATAACATTTGTGCTTACGAGTACTGAGTGAGCTTCTGCAGGTCGTTGTTCTTGTTGATGGGGTAGTGCACCCCGAGGTGGAGCAGCTTCTCCAGGGCCTCGTAGATGAAGATGATGCAGATCAGCGCGGCGAACGCCTCCTCGGTGAAGCGCGTGATGTAGCACACCAGCGAGCTGGCGTCGGTGGCCACCAGCAGCAGGCAGAGGAAGGCCGTCCACAGGCCGATGCAGGCCCTCAGGGACAGGTAGGACAGCCCGTACTCCCTGGAGAGAGACGGAGAGAGACGCGCGCACGCGTGAACAAACGGGAAGGCCCGCGGATGGTGCAGAAACGAGGTGGTGGTGGTGGGGGGTGGGTGGGGTGAGCGGGCCCCTACTTGCAGAACTTGAAGAGGATCTTCTCGAAGACGAGGACGGGCCCCGTGCTGCCCAGGATGGTGAGGGGCTGGCCGGCGAAAATGGAGTAGGCTATCCCGGTCATGGAGGCCCCGAACAGGGACTCGATGGCGCTCTGAAAACCGCAAGGGAGACCGTCGGGAGATCAGTCCGAGGCGAAGCGGCGATGTCGCCGTCGACGTAACAAAACGCGCGGGAAATTCCATCGAGAGAGAGGAGAAAAAAAAAAAAAAAAAAAAAACGCCGTCAGGTGACCTCGCTCGCGTCGTCGGAGAACCGGGGTTACCTGCGTAACCTAAAGTTCTCTTCCGACCAATCGCTCGGTACCTCGCTATATTCTTTCCTTTCGTAACCTAAAGTTGTCACGGCAGCGAGCTGCTCCGCTCGCCTTATCGGAGAACCGGGGGTTTAACCTCCGCAACCTCAAAGTTAACAGCAATGCATAGCAACGGGCTTAGCGGGTGCAACGTGGACCTTATTCTCCCCGCCCGAAGAAAACTCTATCGCTTATATACCCCCCCCCCCTTACCACGCGACCCTCCGTGGCCTCGCCCAGCAGCCCCCCGAAGGTGATGACGGGCGACATGCAGGCGCAGTAGAGGAAGAGGAAGGAGGCCAGACACTGCAGGCTGAGGGCGTCCGCGTAGTCTGACAGGTAGTGGGGGGCCTTCCGCTTGATGTCCAGGACGAGGCCGCCGAACAACCTGCGGGGGGGAGGTGGGAAGGGGGGGGGACATGGTAAAACTTGTAAACACAGAGCTGAAAACTCGTCTTCTTTCAATTTGTACATTTCTGAAACGTCCCCTTACGGCTGTTTTATTTTTTTTGTGGTTGTTTTCGTTTCTTTTTTTTTATGCCGATCGGAGGATTCGGAGGGTTTGAAATAAACCGATGTCGTGGCACAAAAGTACGCGAAGTTCGGACCGCGTCGCCTCCGGCGTCAAACGACTGCTCTCGTGAACCCTGAGAGAAACATATTGAACGAGGGACGGAGCGTTCCCACGCTTTCTATTCTCGTGTTTCGATGAGCTGTGAAAAAAAAGAAAAGAAAAAAGAACCGACTCCACTTCTGTGCTGCGTCTGTGTGTGCGTGCGAGTTGCCGACTCATGCCTCTATGTTTTCTTCGCGTGACTCTGCCTCTCTCTGCCGCAGCACACCGGGACGATCCGGGAGGGGGGTGGAACTAGAGCCGGAGGCGGTTGCCGCGGCAACGGCGGGCGGCCCACTTTACGCTGGTTTCAGTTTGAGCGGCCGCGCTCGTGTCCCGCGAGGTGGCGGAGGAGGAGGAGGAGGAGGCGGTGGTGGTGGCGGGGGGGGGGAGCTCAGTGTCGGTTGGATAGCCGGGGGGTGGGGAGGGTGGACCGGGCTCCCGGCCAATCTTTAGCCGGAGGATAAGATCCTCGTACCGGCGGCTCAGCGGCAGCGCATCACTCACTCCTCGGCTGTTAAACCTCCGAGATGTACAACATTAACCCCCCCCCCTCTCCTCCCCGCCCCCCACCCCCGCGCACCCAGCGCACTGCGCTATCGCTCCGTCGTTTCGAGCTTGCCGCTCCAGAATCCCCTTCGTGGATTTTGACCGACATCCTACTTTTTTGTTTGTTTTGTTTTTTGCATCTTTAATCCCTCGGCGTGATCTCTCAGCATCCTTCTCAAGGACTCTTGTCGCGAGTTAAAGGTCCCGTATTCAAACAATGTTGGTGTTTTAAAGATAGTTTTGTGGTTTTAACTGCCAAAAAAAAACATCTACAAATATTTGGAACTCCCACCAGGAAAAAAAAAAAAAAAGGGGCTGTTTTTGTGCTTGCGTCTTTAAGAAGCGTCATCGATAGCAGTGACGCTCTCGTCCGATTGGTTGATTTTGATTTTGATTTTGGAGCGATTCGCCCAAAACCGACGGTAGGTCCGTCTATGGCGTCGAAATTTCGTCCGTGGACTTTTACAGCATTTCACAGCAACCGCAGCTGTTTTTTTTGTTTGTTTTTGTTTTTTTAAACGAAACAAACAAAGTCAATCTGAATTTATACCGTACAGGACCTTTAAAGTTATCAAACAGAGACGCGACTAGTAACTTTAAAGCTGTTGGTTGCGTGCTGCGCGGGAGGATTCCAAAAAAAAAAAAAAAAAGACAAGCGAGCACAAACAACACAGGATTGTACTTAAGGTACAGCCAGTGGAGCTCGTGCACTAACCGCTGCTCTGCACCGCCGAGTGGATGTAATGTGCGACGGGAGGTGCGGTAGAAAGCCTCGTTGAATAATGGAGCATCGTTTGCAATTTAAAAAAGAAAAAAAGAACGGGAGCGCTTTCGAACTCCCCGACTTCTTTCGGTTGACGTGCGAGGAGGGATAATGGGCCGGCGGGGCAGGGGGGACGGGGGGACGGGGGCGCGGCGACAGGCCCGACGAGCTTACCTCCCGGTGCGCTGGAGCTCGGGGCCGCCGTGCCCTCCGTGGTCCTCCGACTCGCCGAGGTCCGTCACCCCGTTGGGAACGGGGGGAATCTTCCGCTTTTCCTGTTGCGGTTCAAAAAAGAAAAAAATCAAATAAGACAATGAATTGCCGATCCAACATATTCCTCGTACGGAGTTAATCGGCAGAGCGATCTAAGCGCCAAAAAACAAAACCCGAACGACAACAAATAAATAAATACATTAAAAAAAAAAAAAAAAAAAAACGAGACCTGAAACGAACCTTTAGAAAGTCTTTTCCGTTAAATAACGACAGTTTTTTTTCCCCTCTCTCCCGACCAAAATGGCGGATCTGTGCTCTAAAGCAGACCAAAAATAACTAACGGAGGAGGGGGGAGGGGGTAAAAACATCTAATGTTTTTTTTGTTTGTTTGTTTTTGTTGGGGGGGGGGGATTGAGAACAGAACCCTCGGGAGCGGCATCAAAGCGCCGAGCGCAACGCGGGCGAGATTAGAGGACAACGCAGATGTTGGGATATTTTTCTCTGCAGGCGGGAAGGGGACTCTCGCGGGCGTATTACTACTACAACAACATCATCAACAACAACAACAACAAAAACAACAACCGAAATATTTTAAATATCGAAACGTTTACCTGAGAGGGCACGTTTTTCGGAGGCTCTATTCTGATGGAGGGGTCCCACTCCCCGGGCGGCAACACCGTCACCTGATCCAGAAACTCGTCGATGCCCGCCACCAGGTCGTTCCTGTCCTTGGCCTTGTACGCGACGTCGTGGAAAATCTGCGGCGAAAAAAACACAACAACTCGTACAACGAAATATTCACATCGATCCGAATACCGTCCCTCGTTCACGGCGACGGCTTGCATTGCTTCCCGTTAACGCGTCCCGATGGGACGACACGGGGGGGGAAAAAAAGAAAACAAAGGCGACATCTGGCTCAGACGACGGTGACTAACATTAGCTCGTAGCCACACTGTGGGAAATCTCCCATGACAATTTTCCCGTCACACTCTGCTGATTCCCAACGGCTTTATTTTTTTGGGGGGTTGGTTTTGTTGTTGTTTTTCTGCCTTTTTTTTTTTTTTTTATGTAAGTCAAAGGTCAGGTTCGGTTTTAGAAAAAAATGACTTACGCGGCGATTGAAGGGGGAAAGCTTCTCGAACTCCCTAAGCTACACTAATGTAACTAAAGTCAGACAATATCCCAAAATATCCCATGTTTATTAATCCAGCTTTTGGGGATACAAATGCGAGTACGTGATTGGACATTATATCAAAATAGCTCATATCTGTCATAAACTTTGAGGCAGAATTAAGTCGTGGAAAATGTACTCCAGTTTATTTTTTGAAGGTATTTGACTATTACTGAAGTATTTTAATTTTCCGTTGAACCCCCCCCCCCCACCACCACCACCACCACCCCCCCGGTGCAAATATATTTTTTGGGCTGCTCCCCCTTCCTCAAATTCCCCTTTCACGGGACATATCGCAAATGGGTGGGAGTAAACCAGGACAAACAAATGAGCATTTCCCAGCATGCCTTTTCCTTTTAGCAACTTTTAAGAATGAAGCAACCAAGTTCAGCGAGTCTCGGCGTTGGGTCCAAATAATACGGATTTTGAATAACGACACACGTAAAAGGGCTCATAACCCGGGAAGGCGGTCTATACAACTATCGCCATCAGCGTTAAAGGTCAGGTTCCATGTTTTTGGATTTGAGGAAGCCGGAGAACCCGGAGAGAACCCACGCAAGCACAGGGAGAACATGCAAACTCCGCACAGAAAGGCCCAGGAACTTTTGGGGGATTTCTTGAAAATGGAGATACGTTAGTCTGTTAACGTAGGGGTCTTGTACAAAAGCTCGGAGTTAGACGGGCATTCTTCAAAGGAAACGTTATATTTAAGCGACTACGTTTTAAAACGAGGCAAAAATCGACAATAGTATTTAATACTTTAAAAAAAAAAAAAAACAACCACCCATTAACCTCTTAAAACAACGTTGGCGTTCTGGCGCTTTAAAGTCCTCACCTCGTCAGTCATCAGCGTCGCAATGGATCGGCCGATTTCGTGATACTGCGGACCTTTTCCCAGGGGGCCGAGCAGGATGAAAAGAAACCTGCGCCGACACAAAAGAACGACAAAGAGAAGTCAAAACCCGTCCCTTGGCGAAGCGGTCGGGAGGAGAGGGGTGGGGTGGGGGGGGGATCGTCAGCTCGAAAGGAGCGCGCGGGGGGTTGGGGGGGGTAACCTGGTGGTGATGGGAACTTCGGCCAGGCCGTTGAGCAGCACGGCGGGGGACAGGCGGATGAAGGCCACCACGGGGCGCTCCAGGAATTCCAGCTCCCCCACCAGGACGTTGGACGCCTCGGCGCCGGGGGGGATCTTCTTCATGAAGTGGAGGTCGATCTGCGAGACGGAAAGAAAACGAAACAAAATTTGTGTTATTTGTTTTTTGCTTTCTGTGTCTAAAAAAAAAAAAAAAAAAAACCTCCCCCCCCAAAAAAACCAACAACAACAACACATAAATATGTTTTAGAAGCAGACGGATCGAAAGGTGCGTCGTCACGGCGAATATCCTGCGAGGCCGTGACGCCCTGATCCAACCCGGAGCGTTCCGACACCCGACCGGCGAAAAACAAGCTCCGCTGTTCAAGACTCCGGCCGGTTTCCCACGTCGGTTTCACACGCGTAACCTGAGCTCGGTTAAACACACAAGCGGGCCCCGGCTATCGGTGGCCGCGGGTAAACAGCGGGATCGGCGGTGGGTCCGGGGAGGGTGGAGGGGGGGGCTCACCTTGCTGAAGTCGACGGCGCTGTTTTCCCGACTGACGTCCTGCTTGCCCTCGTTGTTGGCCGGCTGGGACTGAGGCGAGACCGTTTGGCCTGTCGGGGGGGGGGGGGTGGGGGCAAACAAACAAGTCAGTTTTCACGGAGCTGCTTTTCCCACACAAAAGAAAAAGGGTCTCTAGGGAGTGACTACGAGGGTACTGTTACGTCCTCTGAAAAATGCGATACAGCAGTGGACCCTTTTTTTTTTTCATTGTTTTTTTTGGGGGGGGGGGTTTTGTTAGGTGCCGAAACCTGTATTGGCACAAAAACAAAAACACCGAAGAAAAAAAAAAAGAAAAAAAAGGTGTAAAACTAGCGACCGAACATCCAAAACTGTATCCTTTTTCCAAGCTGAGTGTTTATTTATACGGGTGTTAAACGCATTTAGCGGTGCGGTGGTGAATTCAGCTAAACAAAATCTGTCCCCGAGTCTAGTTTTAAGCCAACGAGGTGCAATCTTTGACTTTTTTTTTTTTTTTTTTTTTAATTTGGGAACTTTCAAGATTCCACATTCGTTCCCTCGTTTAAAAGAGGCGTCTTTCCTTTTTGCGTTCCCAGCCGAAGATTGCCCCTTCGTTACTTTCGCTCTCGAGCAGTTTTTTTTCTCGTGGTGTGCAGAAGCCGTCCAAAAAAAACAAAAACAAAAAGGCTCAGTGAGGGTGTGGAACTACCGGGAAATGATCTCGTTCGTTGCCGAGCGTCGGATACGGGGATCGACACCGCTCTGGCGATTTTAAATAAAAGCTACAATAGCCATTTTCCGTCAACAAACATCCTGGATGTGCCTATAACTTTTCGACAGACACCAGAATGATGTTTATCCCCTTCAAAACATGGGACCATTCCCGTAAAGGAAGTCTGGACGTACTAAATATTCACCGGTAACGTGCTAATTCGTAGCCACATTTTTCCGAGACAGGAAAGAGTCGAGCGGTAAATCGAACCCGCCAGCAAGGAGTCAAACGAGTACATTTCCCGACGTGTTAAAACTATTTCTTCCAAACAAAATTCAAAAAGGCAGCAAAATAAAGATGACGTCTTATCTACCGCTATTAGTATTTAGTGAAGGTTAAAAAAAAATATTAAAAAAAAAAAAAGAGTCTCGGTTCTAGCCGTCGCACGTCGATGACGACGGGAGGAGAGTATTATCGTAAAAAAAACAACAACAAAAAAACAAATTTACCGGGCTGCGTTTAACGCGCCCCGCTCGGCCGCCGTGAATAATTCACGCGTACCGCTTAAGCGACCGAAAGTTAACGTCCCGTTTCGACTTCCCCTTTCAATCAAGTTTTCACAAAAACGGAACGGCCGGAAAAGAAGCTTCCCGTGGGGTTTTCTTTTTTGTCGCGACGATACTCTCCCCCGCCCCCACACGTTACGCCATCGCCGACGGCAACCATCTCCGAAGCCCGCCGCTCGCGGTTGCCTGTGCAAGTTTCCTGCTCCGTGTCGTCCTGCGCGATGGGACAGTAGCCCTGGGCGATGGCCTCGAGGAGGCTGAGGCGGTGGGTCTTGGTCTCGGGGGTCGCGCGGCGGTGGCGGCGTAGGCGCCCGCCGCCGCCGCCGTGGCCCCCGGGGGGGCTCCAGGCGGGCGGGCGCGGCGACGCGCGACGCGTCCACCGCCGGCACGCCCGGTGGGAAAAGGCCCTCCCAGGCGAGGCGTTCTCGGGGAGCCTTTTCTCACGCGGACGCTCGGCGGCTTTAGCGGTGTGACGACAGAGGACGTTTACTGGTGAACGCCACGCCATGCGCGCAAACACGCATGCGCACACGCACACACACACACACACACACACACACACACACGTGCAAAAAAACCACACACACACAGCAGACGAGGACAAAACGCACAAACACGGAGAAACACAGACAAGAGGAGAAAATGAGATATCAACAGCGAGTCACAGATGGATAACACTTTCGGAGAATCGTGCACAAAAAAGGATTACGACATTATACGGGAACACGTTTCATTTACGTACAAACGACATCACCGAGGAGGGGGGGAGCAGAGGATAATACGAGGACTGGAAAAAGACTGCGGCCTGACTACTGGCAGGTGCGTGCGCGAGCTCACCATTTTTGTCCATGGAATGAGGCTCGGACTGCTTCTTGCCGATGTCGGCGAAGGAGCGCACGATGGGGATGCGGTTGGCCAGCTTCTTGTGGTTCTGGTGGTGGTGCTGTTTGAGCAGCGCCTCGCGGATCCTCCGCCGGGCATCCTGGCCGACTGGGCCGGACGCGTCGTGCTGGTCCAGCACCATGTCTGAGGGACCAAACCCGCACCGAGAAAACACACACACACACACACACACATGTTTAGCCCCAGTTTTTTTTTCGTTTTTTTTCTTCACAAAGGCGGCTACTGCTCCCTGATGTTGTCCGGCCCGGCGTGGCAGCCAGCGACCGCTAAGCCGATTATTACTGACAAGGAAAAAAAAAAAAGAAAAAAAAAAAGAAAAAACAACACGACCCGCCGCTGTTGATTTAATCGCACCGAAACTAGGCTAAGTTCGACAGATCTCTCTCGCAGCGCAGCTCGTTGGGCCGTGATCAGATAAAGGCTCTCTTTCGATGACCTACAAAAACAATAAATAAAAAGCAGCAACTGCCACGCAGTCTCAGGATTCCTCCCAAACGAGGTCACGTCGTCCTCTGCGGCCGTTGCGATGAAGGGCAGCTTTAAGACTTCGCCGCGTTGAGCGCCCCCAAAAATCCCGTGTGCGATTTGGCGCCACGTAAATAAAATGGCCTTTAATTGAATCGAGTGGCGGCGGTTTACGGCAGTCGAGCCTACTTGGGACACGCGGCAGCGACACGGAGCCTTTCTTTTCGTAAGTCTTCGCTGAGAAATGAGCATTTTCATTAAACGATCATCACCTTTGGATTTTACAATCGCTCTTCTTCGATTCCAAAAACGCCCCGTAGCTCCGTTTAAAACGTTATTTTAGTCCATCTACTTACAGATCCCGTCCCGCGTACTTACTCGGCTATCGTACGGGGGCCGCCCTCGTGTAATTACGGCAACGTTTTTCCGGGGTATTTTCCTACACTCGTAGCTTGTAGCTGTTGAACGTTAGAGGCCCGAAGACGGCGCCTTGGGGGACGCCACCTATCGCTTTTGTTCGCCTAGGAGCGGCAGAAAGATACTTTTTTTTTTTTTTTTTTTTTTTACTTTTAGCCGTCGTTCGCCCCCCTCCCTCCCTCCTCCCCCACCTTCCGGCCGTTTACCTGCAATCTCCTCCAGGGAGTTGGCCCTCATGTCCAGCATCACGGTGCCGTTCATTATGCAGCTGCGCAGCTCGAAGAGACTGTGTAGGGACAGAGTGGCCACGTAGGGTTTACTCCACCGCTCGCCGCCGTCCTCGACGTCCTCCTCGAACTTCAGCCACCTGCGAAGCAGAGCGTCGTCGCGGCGTCAGCGTCTCGCTTTTGACTTTCCCGCCATAAAAGAGGACCGACCGACCGGCCTCGCGCCGCGTTTACCTGGCCGTCTCCTTCCACTCGGCGTCGTCGCCCTCCCTCAGGCAGATCTCGTCCAGCTCGGTGAACAGGGCGTGGGGGATGTGCTCCTCGTCGGCGTCCTCCGTCCCCAGCAGGAACTGCACCCTCTGAGCCGGCGTGTCTGCTGTGGCGGGCGGAAGACGGCCCCCCGAGGAGGACGGGCGGGTGTCGAGAGAGAGAGAGAGAGAGAGAGAGAGAGAGAGAGAGAGAGAGAGAGAGAGAGAGAGAGAGAGAGAGAGAGAGAGAGAAAGGGAGGGCGGGGGGATTTAAAAAAGAAAGAGGAAAGAGCGAGCGGTGAGAATTCGCAGCGTGGACACTTTCTCTCGGAGTCCGCTTCGGACACCTACTGTGCGAGGGGGATTCTCGTCCGTCGTCGGCCGTGGAGTCCCTCTCCTTGGACCGCTTCCTGTGCCTGTGTCCATGGTGACGGTGGCGTCGGTGCGACCTCCGGCCCAGGGGAACGTGGACGCCGATGTAGAGCGTGCGGTGACCTGGGGACGACGCGAGATTTTACAGTCCCGAATGCATTTTCAAATGTCGTCCGTTTCGTTGACCCCGAAGGTCATTCTTTTGAAGCGGGGCGGGAGAGTGGGAGGCGGGGGGAATTTTACAGCTGCGATATGTGACCGCAAACAAAAAAAACAAAAAAAGGACACAATTAAACCACCCGAGGAGATCTCTCGGGGGCGCTCCTGAACAGCTTATGTTTTGAGGATTCGTGAGACGAAATACAAGTTAAAGGAATTTGCGTCTTTGGACTTTCAGTTGGAAATGATCCGTCTGTAAGGCGTACGTAAGGCACCGCGTTTTCTTCGTATTCGTAGCGACCGACGACCAAATCCGCGTCGTCAGCGCGTTGCGATGTTCTGACAAAAGACGGCGTCGGTTCCCGACCGCCCGTTTTCCTCGGCATCGCTGAGGTGGGCCGAGATTAATGCCAAGTCGGGCAGATGCCGAGTATCGTCAATGTAGCGGCAGAGAGTAAAAAAAAAAACCAACATCCGAGAGGATAACGGGGCCGAGAGAACCAATGTAAATTGAGAGAAAAAAAAAAAAGGGGGAGCCCGAGCACCTGTCCTTGTGGTACCCCATTAAAAAAGCAATGCGTTTTTATCCCGTGATACTTTGCGTGAATTATTACGCTCTCAGGAATTACCTGAATTCACGCGAATGCGCCGCGGGGACAGACGTAAGGTAGAAAAAGGCTTTTAGAGCTCGTTGAGAAATGAAAAACACAAAACGACAACAACAACAACAAACCCAGCGAGAGGTAGCGGCAAACAAACGAGCCGCTGCCTTGAAGGCACCCGCCGGTGCTCCGGTCCGAATAGAGAGCTGTTGTCCTCTTTGAGGACGGCCAAATCCCTTTTTCTTTCAAAACGAGATCGCCTTTTTGCAATTGGGGTCATTTTCATGATGAAGGTGGGCTGCTGTAGGAATATCGTACGGTGAAAAAAGTATTACCGAGGTATGTGACGAAATATTTTGAATAGCCTAGACCGTCCAGGAAAAGAACAAAAAATAAAAAAAACAAGATATAGCGTGAATGGTGACCAAGTTATGAGCTTCAAAGCGAAGGCAGTGAAATTACCCTGAAAGACCAAACTTCGCTCTTTGTAGTCAAGATTTAGTCAAATGTTCCTCTCTGACGGCGCACGCTCGGCAAAAAAAATAAATAAATCACAACTCGAGGCACGATTTCCAGCAGACGGCTTTGAAAGTTCACGAGTCGAGACTCGAGAGCGGGGGACTTACAAAAATAGCTCTCCTCCAGGCCCCGACTGCCGCTGATGTCACAGGCGCTCGACTCGTTCGTGTTGTACGTTCGCACTTACTGCAAACCGCGTATTCAAGGATAACGCGACGCTAGCGTATTTGTTGTCTGGGAAGTGGAAAAACAACTAAAAAATATAATTTCCTTTTTTTTTTTCTTCTTTTTTTTTAAACAGTAGGCTCTGTAATTACATTTTTTAGCTTTTTTTTTGGGGGGGGGGGGGGAGAGGACTATTTTCTGTGGCGGATTAATCCAATTTAGAGAGTATTTAGGGCAGAAAGCGGCTGCGCAGTATTGCGGGATTGGCCTTTCTTATGTAATAATAATAATAATAATAATAAAACGCGCTGAATATCACCAGATGTGCAATAGCATCTCGGTTTTTTTTCCATTTAAAGTAACTCATTTAAAGGCTTTTTCCAGCCTTGTAAATATTACATTGAAACATTACAAAGAAAAGATCATTTTTTTCAACTTTTCCTGATGCTATAAAATATGCCCTTTATTATATTGAACGGAATATTAAAAAAAAAAACGATTCGGCTCTGGAATACATTTATTCTCCATTTTGGCCTTTTAATTGAATATTTTAGCAGCAAAACAATATCGAATATATAGAAGAATATCAGCGGATGAGGGTCCTTCAGATGAAAGTACGCCACCTCAAAGAGTGACGCATCTTTCGGCCCCGGCTGCCTCGGCCCACGTTGCCTGGCAACCAGGGTCGGCGGATGCGCCGCGGAACAAAATCTCCCTTTCGGTTACGACTCGCCTCGAATGTGCCAAAGCTTTTCATGAGCCGAGCGTTACAAGGGAAAGGAAGGTCCGGCTTTAGCGTTACATTTCGTCCCCTCGTTTCAGAACATTTTCTTTTTCCGCATTTTTTTTTATTTTTTTTATAAATGTTAACATTTAAAATGAGTTCTTTTCCGACTTTGACGTAACCTAAAAAAAAATGGCTTTAAAGCTGGGTCTTGTCTCTCGGGCTACATTTGCAATCAGAGCACAGTTCAAAGCTGATACTATTATATATATATATATATATATGTATATATCGTACGTATTTCTTTGAACACCTTCTTTGTCTGTTGCGGGTGCCGTTTGATGCGGGACAAAATTGACATCCGTGTCCCTTTTATGACGTCTGAACCGCTGATAATAGAAGGAAAATGGACCTCGGGGCTCTTTGATGCCGCGGGACTCGCATCAACAAACAAAACAAAAACTCTTTTGTGACAATTCAACAAAACCGGCTCCAAAGACACAAACAATTTGGACTTTTTGATGTTTTTCAGGGCGAGTTCACTACCTTGGTTATTAAAGGGGCTAAAGATTCTTGTTTTTTGTCAGGACAGTCGAGGCCATCCCGACCTTTCACCATTAAATTTGATGCTACGTGTTTTTGATCTCAGCCTTTGTATCGAGGCAATTTTTACAGATGGATTTAAAAGCGGATTTTTTTTTTCAGCTGAATGTCGCGCGTCACCGATGTGCGTTACCTTCTAGTTCCTCCTTCTCGAAGTTGGTGTTGAGCATGGAGCGTGTGCCCCCGCGGTCCACCACGGCCTCCTCATCGGTTCTCTGCAGGAGACACACACACACACACACACACACACACACACACACACACACACAGGCGCACGGACAAGGAGTCACGACTCGGCACGTTAAAACACAAGAACGCACGCTTTGCGTGTCAGCATGCGTGTAGCGACGGCGCCCGTTGGCTGGCGAACGGCCGCCGTCTTCGCTACTTCAGAGCAGGAAGCGACCATATATGGACGAGCTGGCGGAGTGGGGTGGTGGTGGTGGTGGTGGGGGGGGGGGGGGCTAGCGGCGGATCTGACTCGATCTGATTGGAAACCCGACGATGCTGTGTCCCGCACACCGATAGCTGTAACCTGAGTGCACCGCGGGCCTGTCAGTCAAACAGACACGCCCCCACCAACCCCCTTATTTTCTAATCAATAACAAAAATACATATTTTCCCCGAAACGCTAAAAGTCGCGGGTGCATAGTGCGAGGTTGTCTTCTAACGTAAATACACACACACGTTTTAAAAAACAACAACAACAACAACAAAAAAAGCACTATATGGCTAACCTCCAGTGACTGTCGCCATGGCAACAAAAGGGAAGCCAAAACTGCAATTTGAAATGAAAGAAAAAAAAAAAAATGCCACGCTGCTCATCTGCTGAGTGCCAGATTACACGGCTTGTTTTTTTTTTTTTTGTGTTTTTTTTTTTTTGGAGTCACGGCTTTAACGAGAATGCCTCGTCGTGCGTAAGCCTGAAATCATGTAAATGCCTCCTCCGCCCCACACCTCCGGCAGAGACCCGCCCTTTTCTTTGGTTTTGTTTTCTCTCTCGGGAACTGGAGCAAACCGCACATGCTCAGTGCGCGGAAGAAGAGCAGCGGGGGGAACGGGGACCGGCGCTAACGGATGCAACGCAGTGCGCCTTTTCGTGGTTATTCGCTGCTATTAATAGATGTTACAAAAACAACAACAACAACAACAACAAAAAACACAGGAGCGAGACCGTCTTTCGAAATGCTTCCCGTCCCTTATTTATTTATCTATTTGTTTTATTCGGTGGCGACGCCGCTTTTATAGTAACACGAGGCGGCGTGCGTCTCCTCGTGAGCAGTCGAACAAATGAGCAGCGACCGTGTGAGACTCGCCGGCTCTTCTCGTCCAAAACGTTGCCATGGTGACGCCTCCTCATCCCCGCGTGTGTGTGTGTGTGTGTGTGTGTGTGTGTGTGTGTGTGTGCTGTGGAAATTATCATTTTGCTCACGTGTTCATCCTCGGTGAGTTTGCTTCGGGTCGTCGGACCGTCATGCGGTAAAGGTCATTAGTGTTAATGAGTATCGCATATTATTTTTTTGCCGTGTTGTTGTTGTTGTTGTTGTTGCTGCTCTTCCCACAAAAGTCGTTCCAAGGGGAATATTATACCTTTTTTTTATTCTTATTCTTTATTTATTAACTACAAGTTAATTTCCTGATCAAAATGAATATACAAAATATAATTGACAAGTAAATCACGATGTGTTATTATATAATGTGTGTACTTTTATGGTAATTGAATTTTCAGATACACAGACAGACAGACAGACAGACAGACAGACAGACAGACAGACAGACAGACAGACAGACAGACAGACAGATAGATAGATAGATAGATAGATAGATAGATAGATAGATAGATAGATAGATAGATAGATAGATAGAGACAGACAGACAGACAGACAGACAGACAGACAGACAGACAGACAGACAGACAGACAGACAGACAGACAGACAGACAGACAGACAGATAGATAGATAGATAGATAGATAGATAGATAGATAGATAATAGATAGATAGAGACAGACAGACAGACAGATAGATAGATAGAGACAGACAGACAGACAGACAGATAGATAGACAGACAGACAGATAGACAGGCAGACAGATAGATAGATAGATAGATAGATAGATAGATAGATAGATAGATAGATAGATAGATAGATAGATAGATAGATAGATAGATAGATAGATAGATAGATAGATAGATAGATAGATAGACAGATAGACAGATAGACAGATAGATAAATAGACAGAAAGACAGACAGATAGATAGACAAAGATACAAATTAAATTAAAATAACAACAGTGCGACGGTGTTAATGATGAAGTCGGACAGATCGGACGTGCTTTGAAGAAACGTATCATCGTACCGCCTCTCCAGACGAATACCTTCTAAAAATATCATTTCACCGAGCTGCAAAAGTTCTCCTCAAAAAATAGAGAAAAAAAAAAATAGGCCACGCTTGTTCTGTTAATAACATCAAATAAAGAGAAGCCTTGTGGGGATGTCGTGACACAGCTGAGAGCTGGTCGATGTCGGACGTCAATCCGGCGAGATTAAGCCAAAGGACTGGTTGTACGACACTCTGTCACGCACACACGCACACGGACACGGACACGCACACGCACACGGACCACCACGTGAGCGGGGAGCAGCCAGCTCATCACAGCATCTACTGTACGTCGGGACTTAACCGAACACAGGCACGCCACGGAGGCCTTCAGACGGGGGATCATCATCGAGTCCCCCCCCCACCACCACCACCACCACCACCACCAACCCACCAACCGGCAGATGGTGAACCGTAATCCGAGAAAGGCTCTCCGACGGTTTCTTTTTTTTCTGTTAATTTGGTCTTTTTTTTTTTTTTTTTTTTTTTTTGGAGGGGGTTGGAGTGGGGGAGGAGGGGAGGGGCGGAACCGCCGACCAATAATAAGCGCTGGAGACGCAAAGCGTGCAGAAGTGTTGTCAAAACGCCCAATATTTCCGTTTAGTTTACCCTTGATACGAGTGATGCCCCCCCCACACCCACACCCCACGCCACACCCCCTAAAGTGGAACAGCAAATCAATTGGCCATCGACGTAAAACGAGGCACCGCTGTTAATTAAGCATATTTGCCGAGTCGGCGAATATACGTCGATCCCGATCGGCTTTCACGTCCGTCCGCCTGCCGACATATCCGGTCTCGCGGGACACCGTCCGGCGACAGCAGCATTATTGAAGCCGGCGTTTCGTCGCCTTGGACACACTTCCAATCGTAAGAGAAGTAATAATAATAATAATAATACCGTTTCAACCCAATCGGAAGCTTTTTATTTGGACGGGCGATTTAGTCGTTGCAGTTCGAGACGAAGAAAGAAAAGAAAAAAGATGCGAACTGAAATATGCCCCGAGATGCTCGTTACGAAGCGATCGCGTTACGACTCTTTATCGGGTGATTGTTTCAACAACAACAAAAAAAAGACCTTTTTTTTTTCTTCCTCAACTCGCAGTTTTTTTCTTATCTCATTTCCGCAATTTTATCCGGCAAATTACAAAGAATTAAAAAAAAAAAAAAAAAAAAATTAAATTACGAGAAATCCTGGAGAGGGCTGATTTTTTAATCAATTTACCGGATTTCTCTTTAAAAGCGGAAGCCCGCCCCCCTCCCTTCCCGTTCCCTCCCCATCATCATCATCACCCCCCCCCCCCCTGCTCGGTGTGACAGATGAGCCTGCAGGTCCCTCTGCTTCTATTTATAGACGGCGGTTTTTCTCCGCCTTGTGTTGGGCCGACCCCCAGACCGGCCGCCGCGTCCCCCGGCTCGCCAATCTGGGTTGAGATCAATCCGCCGGCCCTTTACGGCGGGATGGATGGGTGGGGGGAAAAAAATAAATGAATAAAAATAAATACATAAATAAAAACAGTCTCTCTCCGTTTTCTCCCGTCGGTGCATTCGGTCGGCGATTCAAGGGAGAGGGGGGGGGGGGGAGCACGTGACACAAGACTCGGGGGGGTGGAGGAAGGGTGGAGGAGGGGCGGACACGTGACCGGGACCGATGAACAGCACGTCCACTCGGACGCGGGCACGAACGCCTCCGTTTGTTCAACCTTTGGTTTTTCTTTTTTTTCTTTTCTTTCCTTCCATCTTTCTATCGCATCTTATTTGATGGGGATGGGGGAGGGGGGGGGGGAGGCAGGAAGCGACGACTGGAGGATGCACTTGCGATGTCACACGGCCCGAACGCCGTGTGACATGGCAAGTGCATCCTGTGTGCAGCCGAGCGTCGTGACCTTCAGCGGGAGGTCGTTTGACATCGGGGGGCTCCCGTCCCCCGTACCACCCCCCCCCCCCCGTCCCATCCGCTCACGGCACAGAAGAGAAGACGCCCGGCTCGAGAACACAAGTCTCGTTTCTACGACGCCCGGCGGGAGAAACGTCCATCCCGCAATACATTTCCACGTTATTATTTCAACACGCGATTCGAATCACAATCATCTTCTCGTTCTTCATAACGCCAGTGTTCTCCCGCGGTGTGAAAACGCTGACGCGGATTCAGCAGATTAGTCGCCACGGTGACGAGTTGATCACTTTAAAAACCTTAAAAGCTCGGGATTACGCGGATGCGGTTTGATCTGATTGGATAGCCGTCGGCCGCCAGCAGATTATGATCCGGATATTGCTCGATCCTCGACGCTGCGAGTCGCCGACCGCTTCGAACCGGGAACATAAATAGACCAAAAAAAACAAAAAAACAACCAAAACAAGTCTAACTTCACCTAAAATAGTGTTTTATAATGTCTGCAGAAAAAAATCCTTTTAAAAAAACAACAACCCCCCCCCCCCCAGTTATAGATAGTTGTATACGGCACGCAGCTGAATCGCACTGAATGAAGGCGGTTTATATTTCCCACACTTTTGTTGGCCCGCGAACGTGCCACACGAATACAACGCGGCAACGTCTCTGAAAACGTCCCCGAGTACCAAACTTCCATCAACGCCAGCGTTCCCGTCCGGAGGGCGCCGCGTGGATCTCGAGTTACGAGTTCCCCGAGCGGCGGCGAGGTCCCCCCCCCCCCTCACCCCCCCACCCCCCACACGGGTCGGCGCGTTATTGTCTTCAGCTTGCAGTACCACCGAGTGCCACCGGAGGTCTGGCTCCAAACCCACTTCAGCACCGCAGACTCCCGTTCAACTTCACGCGTTTTCTCCCGCGAGTTGCCTCGGTTGTTAGTTAAAGAAAAACATTTTTTGGGGGGGGAACGTGTCCGTCTGATTGACAGGTCCGCGGTGCAGTCAGGTTTACGGCCGTCGGCGGGCGGGGTCGTAGCATCGTCGGGTTTCCGACCAGATCGAGTCAGATCCAGCGCTTAGGCTCCTCCCCCCGCCCCGGCCACTCCAAATACGGTCACGTCCGAACTTGCAAAGTGGCTTTCATCCACGAGTCGATCATGACGTCGACTTTTCCGGAAAATCCGAGCTTCGTTGACGACTGAACGTAAACTCAAACAAACAACGTGAGCCACGACCAGGAAAAAAAAAAAAAAACATCATCGAAAAAGCGTGAAGTGAAACGGATGGGACAATATGCCCTTCACGACCGGAGCTGCTGAACATTCAGCCGTGTCCGATGACACACTGCGTCTTGTGTTTCCTGCGCCTCTCGCCTTCGGCCCGCTCCCGAAAATACCTCCTCCCTCCCTCCCCCCCTCCCCCCGGGCCGCCGACAGTGAAAGTCACCTCGGAGGACGCTATCCTGGAACATCCTGCTCCAAAAAAAGCGGCGCGCTGTCACCGACTGATTCAACCCCCCCCCCCCCCCCCCCCCACACACACACACACACCCCCTCCCCCCATCGCGTCACACGGCTTCAGCTCCACTTTTCCAAGTGTGCTCCCACTTCCCTGCCGCCCGCGACCTCCGAGAGGCCCGAGTCGGCGTGTTTTTTTTTCACGTACCGTCTCGACCGCCGCGACACAACTGTAAGGCCGGAGAGATCCCGGATTATATTTTCGTCGACAATCAATGGGGGCGGGGGCGGTCCGTTTGACTGACAGGCGCGCGGCGCGGTCAGATTCCGGCTGGAGGCGGGCGGCCAATCAAATCGAGTCCGATCCAAATACGGTCGATTCTGGTCCCGGGGGGACGTCGCGGTTGGTTGGCAATGGGAAAAGACGCTGCCCGTTTGCATCATGGGTAACGGCGGATCCCGGCCACGGACCTTTACCAATTTTTTGCGGAGACTGTCTTTCTGTACGTCCTCCCAGCTTTATGAACGCGCTAAATTGCTCGAGTTAGCCTTATAGAATCAATTACGTTCGAATCGGCGGTTCTGTTCGAGGCTACGAAGATTAACATGATCTTACGCGGGAATATCGACTTATTTCACCAACCAAAATCTCCACAAAATCTTTAATGACACAGCTTTTCATCGCCACAAATAAGAAGACCTTTACTCACGGAGGAAACTGACGTAAGAAAGATCAAACTTGTACTTTTAATCTCGCGGCGGCGGTGGTCGCATTTGGACCTATCGATTCTCGCCGGCTCCTTTACGGGGAAACCCGCGCACGTTACGGCGTCGCTCGCCGGGAGGCGGATACGCGACCTCGTTTTCTTGCGTTCTTTCCAAAGATCTCTCCCGAGGCTTTTTTTTTTATTTCTCGCGGCGGCGGCGAAGGGAGGATGATGGATGTTTCCATTACTGTACCTTGAGATCCAGGCCAGAGGGTGACCACAAATAAAAAAAAATTAAAAAGAATAAAACAAAAATCACTTTGAAAAAGAACCAAAAAAAGAAAAGTAAAAGCCGAGCGGGCGGCGTTTCGTGCAAGGGGGGGAAAAAAAAAACCAACTCCGGGGGATTACCGGCGGCCGCGATTGGCCGACGGCTTACTTAATTTAATTTTTCCAGGTGAGGCAAAGATTTAGGAAAAGCTACTTGGGAGGTTTTTTTAACGTATTAAAAGCACATGAGACGACAACCGAAAGAAAAAAAAAAAAAAAACCAAGCGATTCTTCGCCGACGCCATCAAACCGAGACGACCCCCCCTCCCCCTCCCCCTACTGCTCCCCGCCCCCACACCCCCCTCCGAGATCATCGGGGTCAACGTCGCCGAGGATAAGCTCCTCTCTATCGGCCACACATCTGTCAGCGCAACCTCCTCGGGACTTTTTTTTTTTTTTTTTTTTTTCGCGTGCACATCATCCGGCACAACCGGCCTCGCTCGCTCTCTCTCTCGCTCGCTCTCTCTCTCTCTCTCTCGCCCTCTCATCCTGTCTCTCTCTCTCTGCAGCCCATTACACGTCTTAAAGCACGACGCGGGTTTAGCGCGCCGTTCGTCAACTTTAAAGCCGGGCCGGACTTGAAAACGCCGGCACCTACCTGGTAAACAAATCCTTTCTTGAGGTCCACCGAGAGCATGGTGCGCCGTTGAGGTCGGTGGCGGCGGAGGGTGGATGGAGAGGGGGGGTGGGGGCGACGAGGGGGGGCCCCCGATGCCCGCTAACTCCCCTTGTGCTTGCGGAGATAAGAGGCCGAGAGGCCGCTGAGCGCCGCCCTCTGAGCTCGGAGAGTGGTTTTGGTTTTGGTTTTTTTTTTGCTTATTGTTGCAGGAAGAAGTCGAGAGCGAGCGAGTGAGCGACAGAGAGAGAGAGAGATCACGGAGGAGAAAGAAAAGAAGAAAAGAAAAGAAAAAAACAAAAAAAGACAAATTGTCAGCTCGTCTCGCCTCTCTCGGTCAAACCCCTCTCCTCCCGCCGGCCGTCGTGCCACTCTTCCCCGCGCTGGAACGGGCCGGGCAGCGGCGACCGCGATGGCACGCCAAAAAAAAAAAAAAAAAAAAAGAAGAAGAAGAAGAAGAAGAGAAACGAGAACAAATGACGATGACGAGCGAGGACAAAACAAAAAGGGAGCTCGGCGCAGCCTCCTGCCTCCTCCCGTCTGCCTCCGCCAGGCTTTGGTCCACGGGTAGCATCAAATGTTTCTGACGAGCGTCCATCCGCCCAATCCCTCCCTCCCCCCCCCCCACCCTCCCACCCTCCCCAAGAGAGATTAGCGCTCTGACATCACCGACGCTGCGCCGCCCTGCTCCCGCTGAGCCCTCCGAGCTCCGTTGCAGCCCGCCGTTACCCGAGAGGAGTCTTCGGGAGTCAAACAATGTGTGTGTGTGTGTGTGTGTGTGTGTGTGTGTGTGTGTGTGTGTGTGTGTGTGTGTGTGTGTGTGTGTGTGTGTGTGTGTGTGTGTGTGTGTGGAGCCGGGTCACGCGTCCCACCGAGAGGATTCGAGCAGCAGAAGAAGAAGCAGTGAGCAAAAAAGAAAAAAGAAGGGGTGTTGGTGTTGCAGTCCTGCTGTATATACAGGATGTGCATATATGTGTGTGTGTGTGTGTGTGTGTGTGTGTGTGTGTGTGTGTGTGTGTGTGTGTGTGTGTGTGTGTGTGTGTGTGTGTGTGTGTGTCTGCAGAGCCCACCCGAGGCAGAGAAAGCTGCTCTCGGGCTGTGTGGTGCGTTGTCAGCAAAAAAAAAAAAGAAGCGTTTCTTGCGACGTCCTCGTCCCGACCACGTGCGCCTCCTCTCCCTGTCCCCCACTGTCCCACCCCCCTTCCCCCTCCCCGCTGGTTTTCCGGCTCAGTCGGACCGCCGAGTCGCGCAGAGGGTCCCACGCCGGTCCGAGAACGCCGCGCTCGAACGCACACAGGGCTCCAGCGCAACTTCGCGCCCGTCTCTCCCTTCGCTGGTCTTCTCCCAAACCACCGGCTCGCCCCCCCCCCCCCCCTCCTCCTCCCCTCCTTTCCCCTCCCTCCCTCCCTCCCCCCTTAACTGGGCCGCCTGGCCGGGAGCCCGCCGTTACGTCAGGGGCTTTTTAATTGGGGGGACCGCGCCGCCCGAGTCCCATCCGAGCTCTCAAGCCGACAAGGAGGGCCGGAGCGAACGGCGATCCGTCCGCGAAGCCGCGCGGAGATCCCGCGCTTCCGATCGGCTGTCGTTCCAGAACCGGTCGGCGGGTTTTCGTCGGCAAAACCGTGTTTAAGCGACGCCTCGCGAGCGACGGTGAAGCGCAGCGTAAACTCCCCCGTGCTCTTCGGCAACAACGTCAAAAACATTCCAAACCGGACCGAACGTCGATAAAAATGACGAAACTGGAAGACGCCGAGGAGATGGACGGGTCTGGAGACTCTCTGCCGATTCCCGAGAAACATACGTGGCTCTTTAGCTGCTAAAATGTCCCACTACGCCCGCTAGCAAGTTGCTAACGGTGTCCGTCAGCTGTTTAAGGGGGGGAAAAGACACTGATGAGAGCCTAGAGACTCAACCAAAAACGGCAACACGACCAAGACAAGGAGCTGAAAGATGCCGGAGCGCCTCGTAGACGTGAGGGGAATAACTGCGGAGTCGGGGAGATTATTCTCAGCGGACTGGTGAATGAGTCTGACCCGATTTCGCAAATACATAGCGCTGCCACCATCGATACGCAAGTAGATCGCAGCTACTTAAACGTCACGACCTTTCAGCTAATTGCACGTTTTGTAAGTCAAATCTTCATTTCCACAAATCGGCGTCTTTGTGAAACAAAAGCAGCGAAGTAAAAACACCGATGAGAGCCGAGAGACTCAACCGGAACGGTAAAATTACACGAATCCAAAACAAGGAGCCGAAAGACGCTAAACCGCCTCGTAGACGTGCGTGGAAACGGTGGAGTTTGACCCCTATTTTGCATATAAGTAGAGAGATAGATATGTAATCCGTTACTGAAGTTACGTGACGTAGCGCTACGATCCATCGTTGATAAAAACATGAAGCTCGTAGCGGCTTAAACGGCACAATCTTCCACCTCATTGTTTTTTTTGCAGTAAAATCTCAATTTGAATTATTATTTTCCCGTTTATGTTTCGAGGTATTCGAACACTTTATCTATTTTATTTTTATTTTTTTTTTTAACTCTGCAATTTTTGGCCCCCAGAGTTTCCACCACGGTGAATATGAAGGAACATCAAAAAGGTGTGGGGGGGGGGGACATCACTGCGTATTCCCAATATTTACTAATGTAGACGTCCCAGAGGGGGGAAAAATAAAATAAAATAAAATAAAAATAAAAATGGAGTTGTAAGTGTGTGTGTGGGGGGGGGGGGGATTCACAGTTTGGCCGGCGGCAGACGCTTTGTGTTCAGCCTCGTCCTCAATCTGGCTCTCGGCCCGGCTCGTTGCGTAAGCCGGATTTTTTCAGGACAGATGACGTGCTCGCATCAACAAAAAAAAAAAACTCCTCTCCTCTCCGCTCGGTGCCGTCTGCTTTTCCGCCCGGCGAGCACCTCTCCGAGCCTTTTTTTTTTCTCACCGTGTCGGGGGGGGGTGGGGGGGGGGGGGGCCCCTGAAGTATTGGTCGTCGGTGTCAGTTGCCGTAGACGCCGTACGGCACACGCGTGACGCGCCGGGATCGAACAACTCAAAATGCTCCACATCTGCTGCTCGAGCTGGCTAATTAAAGATATGTTAAAAAAAAAATACAGCTGTGCAATATTACTGTAGATTATCGACGGCATTAACACCTAAATGTGTTCACGCTATTGTCAAACAGAGGCCTCGGAAAAGCCGTTTTTATAATGGCGATCGTTTCATAAGGGGTAAAAGAAGCACTCCGATTTCGTGACGCCGATGTGACGAGAGCCTAGAGACTCAGCCCAAACCGTGAGGTCGTCAAACCGAAACAACGAGCCGAAAGACGCTAAACCGCCTCGCAGACGCGAGGGGGAAACTGCCGAGTCGGGGTGACGGATCTCGGCGGATCGGCGAATAAGTCCGGCCCCCGTTATTTCGCAAACAAATAGCGCTGCGATCCGTTGTCGGTATGCTAATGAGATCGCAGCTACTTAAACGACACGATCTTTACAGCTAATTGCACGCTGTCGAGTAAAACGGTCACTTTCAAAAATACTCGCGAAACAAAAGCGGTGAAGTTAAAAGCGCCGACGAGAGCCTAGGGACTCAACCGCAACGGTCAAACGCCAGGTGGTAAAATCCGAAACAAGGAGCTGAAAGATGCCAAACCGCCTCTCAGACGTGCGGGGGAAACTGTGCCGTTCCAACCCTATTTTGCACGCGGGTGGCGTCCACGGTGAAATGAAAACGAGCGACATTCCCTGTCGAACACGTCGCGAAGTGGAAGCACAAAGTTGCAAAAACGGAATCGTGAAAAGCTCCATTACGGCGTAAAATACCTCAAACGTCGTAAAAAAAATTAATAAAAAAAAAAAATGGACCGCATTTTCGGAAATATACTTCCCACGACTGCTTCTTACAGTCGCTGCCCTTCGTATTTCCTCTTTTATCGCTTCAGCTGTCGATTTTTGGATTCCCCCCCCCTCCCCCATCCCTTCCCCCCACTCCAATTTGCCGCTTTGAACAAGTTTTGAACGAGTGCGCTTCATTGAGTCTTCATCGTTCATTGCTGAGCTACTCAATACGACATCTTTGAAGAAGAAGAAGAAGAAATGGACTCACCACATCTTTATTTTCTTGGGGACTTTGTTCCTGGAAATTCAAAAGGAAATCGAGAAATCAGTCAACGAGACATAAAAAAAAAAAAACCAAAAAAACGAGGCATTCGAGAACACGCAACAGCGACGGTGCATTCAGGTGCCCCTGCCTGTTGTAAATCGAACATAGTTTTCTCGCTTGACCTTGGGAACCTGGTAACCTGCTAGAATGTATGGGTGGGGGGGGGGAGGAGGGAGATGGGAGGATTGGTTGTAGTGAGATTCTCACCATACTAACACCTCGCATACTCATACACAACCTGCTAAATACCATGACAACGCTTTGCTGCGTAAGAGGAGGAGGAGGAGGAGGAGGAGGGAGGGAGGAGGGAGGGGGGTGGGAGGCGGCAGTGAGTTACAATGACAGTCGAGGGGGAGGGGTGGGGGATGAGGAGGGGGGGGGGGGGGGCAACCACACCGCATCGAGACTGCGGGGCAGAAACAGAAGAGGAGGCCGTCCCGCGCCCCGTCGGCCGCCGTCGGTCGCAAAATGCAACCAACAAACAAACCAACAAACAAAATAAATAAATAAATAAAACAAATAAAGTCCTCACGTAACACCTCCGCAAATGGGAAGTATCGATTCTTCCTTCCACAGACAACCACTGCTTTGTTTTTATATTCTCCCTCTCCTCTGGCACTGACAGAGCATCCATTTTTTTTTTTTATTATTATTTTTCTATTTATTTATTTTAAATTCTTCTCTCATCAGTCCACAGTCTCACCTGAATGCTGATGCGGCGGAAGCCGAGCGCAGCAGAAAAAGGCTTTTGATTAATTATTATTATTATTATTTTTTTTTTTTTTATATCTCCTGACTGCGAGGTACAAACAACTAACGGCGGTGTGGTGCGCCCCCCCCCCCCAAAAAAAAAAAAATAAAAAAAATAAAAAAAAGCCATGTTGCATCCAAAACCGATAAATCGAGACGCCCCCCCCCCTCCCTCCCTCCCCAGCATCAAACACTCTCATCACAGTGGAACGTCTTGGACGAGCAACAGCTCGGCAGCAGGTTTCATACACTATATATATAAATATATATATATATATATATATATATATATAAAATAAATGTATAGACTGGTACAGACAGGATTTCTACTGTAGCAGCGGTTGTTTTTTTTTGGTGTGTTTTTCTTCATGGCAGCAACCTGTGCGACGCATCACATACAATATGTATGATGTCCATAATTCACGGCGCGCCAACATCCAGTGTTTGGTGGTGGCAGTCAGGCGACGGCAAAAACAAAACAAAGAAAACAGCAAATATAAATGCTCTTTCTTTTTTTTTTTTTTTTTTTTTTTTTTTTGGGAAAGACACTGAAATATGGATCGGTGATTGGGGAAGGTTTTGGTCCTGATTGTGCCTGATTTAAAGAGAAATTAAAAAAAAAAAAAAAATCGAATAAACTGCAGCTTTGTCTGCGATTTTTAAACATGAAATTGATTTTTTTTTCTTCTTTTTAACCCCCTCCCTCCCTCCTCCCTCCCCACACACACACACACAAAAAAACACAGCAATACCGTGACTGTTGGGGCTTACCGTGGGTAAGAGCGGCTCCATTTGAGCTCCTTGATCAGTGATGTCCATCTTTCCTTCTCCTCGGCTTCACAACGGGCAAGTCGTGATGCGCTCCTCCGCCTGTGTCCACACAGAAAAAAAAGATTAAAAAAAAAAGAAAGAAAAGCAAGCAAGCGAGAAAGAAACACCCCCCCCCCCCCCCCCCCCCCCCCCCCCCCCCCCCCCCCCCCCCCCCCCCCCCCCCCCCCCCCCCCCCCCCCCCCCCCCCCCCCCCCCCCCCCCCCCCCCCCCCTGCTTACCAAAAAAAAAAAAAAAAAAAAAAAATGAAAAATGAAAAGAAAAAGAAACAGCGAGAGCGGCTTCTTTTTTCCTCGGTTGGATTTCGGTCTCTTCTCCTTCTTCCTTCTTTTTTATTTATTTATTTATTTATTTGGGGTTTTGTTTTGATCCCCTCGCCAGTCACATTCACCGGCCCGGGTTATTTCCCTCAAATGGAGGTAGCGAAAGCGATGTCTCGTCCTGCCCTACATAATTTACGCATGAAGGAGGGAGGTAGTGCTTTTTCCCATCACACGCGCCTTTCAGCCCCGCGACGCCGCCGACGACGACGATGATGATGATGATGATGATGATGAAGTGTGTGCGCAGACTTTTTATGCAGGAAATTCATTTGTGTGTGTGTGTGTGTGTGTGTGTGTGTGTGTGTGTGTGTGGGTGGGTGGGTGGGGGGCACCCCCCCCCTCCTCTAATGAATAGGGCATCAATATGGGCATTAAACTGGGGGGCTGGGGAGGGGGGGACCGTGCAAACCACATCAATATGATCTATAACGAGGTCATATTCATCTTTGGCCAGTAATAACGTGTTTGTGTCACCCATGTGGGTATTCTCCGCCACATGCGCGCGCAACACGCGCAAGGCCCTTCCTTTTGTTCGGAGGAAAATAATAATAATCAGCCGCGTCGCGCTCGCGCCACCGAGCTCTAAATATAGCCCCGCATGTAATCGCGTGATATTGTGTCAAAACGTTAACCGGCCGAGGCGCTCCGCGGAACATCTCGTCACCCCCCCACCCCCCCTACACCCCGTCTTTTAGCTGCAGCACGCGACGATGCGCCGGCACGAGCCGAGTCGTGGGATTTTACACAAAGACGACCC
The DNA here is from genome assembly GCF_029030835.1 of Brachyistius frenatus. Taxonomy (NCBI): domain Eukaryota; kingdom Metazoa; phylum Chordata; class Actinopteri; family Embiotocidae; genus Brachyistius; species Brachyistius frenatus. The sequence goes on from NW_027210922.1 coordinate 101,221, forward strand.
GCCGCCGCAGGTTTATACGCGGGCGCCCTCTGCTGGCGACACGCGCGAAACGTCTGAGGTGGGCCTTTAAATAGCCTCGGCTGGGCATGAAAAAAAAACAAACAAAGCAAACATTGGTATTTCATTTAGCCCGTAATGCAATCGCGTTATCTCACTTCAGGGGTACAGCAATATAGCGCAATTTAATGAATGTCAGCACGAGAGAAGAAATCGATCCGTCACGCTGTGATAAAGTTAGTGGATTAATGCAAGATTACCAAGCTGCGGGGCGAGGCCTCCGGGGAGTCCCCGACGGGCTTTCGACAAGGTCCCGTTGCAAAATAGGAGAAGCGAGTTGAAGTCGTTTTGAAGATTAAAGTTGTAGCTATAAATATGTGATAAAATAAATAAATAAATAAAAAATTTGGTCTGAATGGCAGGTGAACAAATAAGGACTAAAATCTCACTTCCCCTCCGGCACACTTTCGATAGGGACGTATTTACCGATTTAGTTACGTTTTCAGACGAAGATTTTGGACAAAATAACTTCAGGAAACAACACATCTAACATAAGGTGACATAAAACTGTTTACAAAGTCATTCAAACACGGACGCTTTAATATTCATAATCTCATAAAGTCAGAAATTCCACCGACAGCTGCTGGACCTCATGGGAAAGAGGTCAAAGTTGTTTTCCCTTCATAAGAAATCGTAGTTGTTGTTTTTTTTACCCCAACCTGAAATAATCCACTATAATCATCGACTTCTCAATTCGTTCTCCTCGTTTAGCCGGTTGTCATGGTTTCGGTGCCCGCTGGATATATTTGACAGCAACATCAAAGGTGTAATACCGAGATTATTCTCGGTATTACACCAAAAAAAAAAAAAAAAACAGACCAGTATGTGCATGTTTGGATTACCGGTTTGTAAAGTCTGAGTTTATTACTTTAACCGGGCTGCGTAGTTGCTGGTATTTCTGTAGGCCCTCTTTTAATTAAGTATGATTACTAAAGTATTACTTGCAATAAAGTATTTTTTTTATTTTTTTATTATTATTTTATTTTTTTTGCTTACCTCAAGTAGCTTTATACTTTTATGTCCCCCAAAAACAGGGTGGATGAAAAAAAAAAAAAAAAAGGTTCCGGGGTAGGGTTGAGGGGAGGGGGGGTGTTCCTGTGCTCCATCCACCTGGCACCAGCACCTGGGCGGGTCGGACGAGAGGAGACCGGGGGGGGGGGGGGGGGGTTTCAGGATGTTGCCGCTGATCCGGATCCGGATCCGCCCAGCCGAGGCGTCACAGCACCGACAAGATGGCCGAGAGTACGGGACGAAAGTGAGGGGAGGAAACCAAAACACTGGCGAGCGATCCCTTTTGCCGCAGATGCCAGACCTGTAGAGAGCCGCCGGGGGCGGGAGGGGGGGCACGCTCGTGCAAAGCGATTCAAAATAACATCCCCCCCCCAAAAAAACAAAACAACCAACAACAACAACAACAAAAAAACAACAACAACAACAACAAAAAAGACGCGTTTTGTTCCGCGCGCGCGTCGCTCGGCTTCGCCCCGGCGCGCGGACACTCCGTCGCTCGCGAGCCCAGGTTCGTCTGCGTCGGCTAGCCGGGAGCTAACGATGCTAGCCGGGAGCTAACCATGCTAGCCGGGCGAGCTAACCGTGCTAGCCGGCTGACAACACCGTCTCAGCGCTGCCAGAGGAAAGTGACAGTTTGAGAGGAGAAGAAAGAAAGAAAGAAGAAGCTCGTTCCCGCCGCTTCGTTTTCCGGGAGCTAAAAAAAAACAACAACAACAACACAAAAAAAGATCCCCCCCCCCCTCCCCCCCCCTCCTCCCCCCCGAGCTCAGATTGCGGATTTCTTGTTTGCAAAGCTTCAGAGTTAGCATTAGCCAAAACGTCTGTTAGCTTGCTCAGCTGTTTGGGGTGTCTCGAGGAGGAGGGGGGCGGAGGAGGGGGGAAGAGGGGGGGGGGGGTCCCGACAGAGAAAGGAACAAAACAAAACAAAAAAAACAGACTCGTGTGTGCGCGCGTGTCGGAAGGACATATTTCCGTTAAAAGGAAAAAGGGTTACCTCGCTCGAGCTGACCGGGGCGACCAGCGGCGCCGCGACACGGAGCCGTGAACACGAGCGCGAGGAGAGGAGCGCGAGGAACCGGCCGGCGTCGCCATGGCCCATTCTCCCGTTCAGGGTAACCTGCCGGGGATGCAGGTAAACACACACCTCTTCTTCTTTAATGTGTTGTTGTTGTTTACATTTCTTTGAAGAGTTGAGGGTCAACTGTCAGAACAAAATGTTCGCCGTTTTGGGGGGGGGGGGGGGCTCCCTGCTGCGCTTGGGACACCTGCGCGAGCTCACCGGCACGGAGCGTCTCGTGCACATCTGTGGCCGAGGGGGGGGGGTTAAGGGGGGGGCAAACGGTTAAAGAAAACAAAACAAAATAAATGTCCACGCGACGCCCGCGCGCTGTTTATTAACGCCCGCACGAGACCGGGAGAACAGGAAGACGTCACGCGACGCGCGCGCGCGCTACAAACGGCGCCGTTGTCACTGACGCTCACGTGCTGCTCTCATCTTCGGTGCGGGACGACAGCGCGCGGGCGTCGCACCCTTCAGGTTTCACTTTAAGGGGGCTATAAATAGCCTCCGCCGCCGCTATGTTTAGCTCCGTGCCTGTAGGGGGCTCGTTGGGAGATAACGGCTCCTAATTCAATCTAACCTCGCGAGACGGATAAGATCCCTCAAACTAAAATAACTTCCAGGAGGAAAGTTCATATTGCCTGGAGGGTTAACATTAGTACTGGTGGTTGCTTTTTATTTATTTTGTTCTTGGTGGTTTTTTTTTTTTTTTTTAAATGAAACCAGATTAATACAGGTCTCACACACAACCCCCCCCCCCCCCCGTTTTAGTCAGCTGTTCTACGTTTCTTTGAATCTTAAAAAAGGATCTTCTTTGAGGCGTCTGCTTCATTTTTTTTTTTTTTAAGCCGTCTCAAAAAACAAATAGGTCATTTGTTAGAAGTGGTTTCTGTCTGTCGCCGCCGGCCTCTCCGGAGAGTTTTACGTCATTTCTATTTGACTTCCTGCGGGTGGAGGTGGTGGTGGCGGTGGTGGTGGTGGTGGGGGGGGGAGGGGGCGGTTCAAGTTTTTCCCCACAGCGTTGCCACCCCGGGAAAAAGTTCAGAGTCAGGCTTAGCGGATCCGCTAATAAACACTTCAGAGGTCCCACCTAAGCTTTTATTTATTTATTTATTTTTGGGTCCGACAGCTCAAACGAGTTTGAAATCCCGAAGCAGGAGCGCTTGATTTGTCGTTTTTGTTTTTTTTCTTCTTCCCTCTCCCCGTCTCCTCGCGGCCTCCGCAGGAGTTATAATTATGTCTTAACGTTGCATCAGCTTTTTTCTTCTTTTTTTTTCTTCTTCTTCTTCGAGCAGGATGTCGGAGACTTTTCATCGTCGCGTCTCGGCACAAATAAGACTTTTTTTGTGTGTGTGTGTGTGTGTGTGTGTGTTTGTTTGTTTTACGAGTAATCTGCAAAAAAAAAAAAAAACCTCGAGGAAATGGGGAAGAAGGGATTAACGCTTTTCCAGTTTCACCTCCCACGTCCCCGCGGGAGTCTGCGGATGTCGCCGAATTCAAACCGATCCAAATTGAATTGAAGTTTTCTCGTCGTGTTTTGGAGCGAGAAAAAGCATCTAAAGTCACGTGTTTGTCATTTATTTTGAAAACTATAAAACGCCTCAAAGTGTCTCGTTGGCGTATAATTCGTACTGTAACAGTTAAGGGCTTTTAAATGTATAATGTATATCAAATAAAAAAAAAATAAAAGAAACATTCCCTTGCCCCGGGGTGCATTCTGGGATCTGGCGGGAATCGTAAACCTGAATCATATTATTATTATTATTATTATTATTATTATTATTATACACAGAATGGCAGCAACCGTATATGCTGCATCAGCTTTTCCCCTCTTGCAGATACAATAAAGTGAAGCATGTATAACACTGGAAACGGTCTTATTCTGAAAGGGTGTGCGGGAAAGGCCCCTCCCACTTCCCCCTAAATAACTTTAGACGCCTGCCATTGGCTAGTTTACTCCTTGAAGGCGGGGCATTGTGGGTAGGCATATTTGTATGACGTAAAGGTCCAAGTCATAACTTCATAGTAGAGCTGCCACCATTAATTTGACTAATTCGATCGTCCGTCGTGCGAAAAAAAAAAAATTTTTTTTTAATAGTGGATTTTTTTGTTTGTTTATTTTTATTTTTTTAAGAAAAAAAAAAAAAAAAAAAAAAAATCCCTCAAATATGACGAATTTCCTGCTTTTATCCGCTTGCAAACTGAATATTTTGGATATCTTTTCAAACGTTCCTTTTTTGTTTTTCTTCATAAAAATAAAAAATGCGGCCTCCTCCCCCTCTCCCCCGGCTCCTCCCCCTCCTCCCTACCAGAACTCCAGAGCGGACCCGGAGGAGCTGTTCACCAAGCTGGAGCGCATCGGCAAGGGCTCGTTCGGCGAGGTGTTCAAGGGCATCGACAACCGCACGCAGAAGGTGGTGGCCATCAAGATCATCGACCTGGAGGAGGCCGAGGACGAGATCGAGGACATCCAGCAGGAGATCACCGTGCTGAGTCAGTGCGACAGCCCCTTCGTCACCAAGTACTACGGCTCGTACCTGAAGGTGAGCTCCTCCTCCTCCTCCTCCTCCTCCTCCTTCCTCCCTGAATAATTGATTTTTGTCATTTTTTTCGGTGTTCCAAAAAAAACCACCGACTCGGCAACTTCCCGCCGAACCGATAGCCGTCGCCTGACTGCACCGCAGGCCTGTCAATCAAACAGACACGACCCCTCCTCTTCCCTCCCCCCACGTCTTTAAAACGTGTAAAAACACGTCTTTTTTTTATTTTTAAGCCTTATTTTCCAATTAATGACGGATTATTCTTTTTTTTTTATTATTATTTATTTATAAGAGAAGTTAAACGGGAGTTTAAAGGCTTTTTATTTTTAATTTTTTTTATTATTATTATTCCTTCCTCCTGCCAACTTTCCCCCTCCCCGAATAATCCCAAATAAAAAACTGGATTAGCCCACCGAGCCCTTATTAGTGTCACCGGGACTTGTTTAGACTTCCTCGTGACGCGCCGGTCGCCACCTTCACGAAAATAAAAAAAAATAAAAGCAACTGTGGATGACGTGTCTCTGAACGCACCGGAGCCTCTAACGAGCTGCTCTCCTTTTGTTTCCTTCTCCGTCCACAGGACACCAAGTTATGGATCATCATGGAGTATTTAGGCGGCGGCTCGGCGTTAGATTTGGTAAGTGATTCGCTCGTGAGAGACGAGGAAAAACGCCCGAGTTTAAAATGCTTTGAAATGAGCAAAAAAAAAAAAACGCTGACGCTGCAGATTTTATTTTTACGTATTTTAAAGGGGCTCCGTCGCTTCCGGCTTTTATTCGGTCTCTCACTTCCCGTCTTGACTTTTGCTGGGATTTTATAGCAAAACCGAGTTGAACGGGAGTCTGAGGAGGCTTTTTTTTGTTCGTTTTCATTTTTTTTTTTTAGCCGGACCTCTAGTGGCGCTCGGCGGTACTGCAGCTCGAGGCCTCATTTTTCAGACCCGGGAGCCGCGAACGCTTTTACATCCGGTCTGTGACCGCAACCCAAAACATTTAAACTCGCGTGCTTCTCGGAGGGTTTGGTTAATTATTATTATTAATGCGTTTTGAGCGGTTGTATTTTAGGCTTTGACGCGCAACGGAGACATCCGGTCTGGGTTGTTGTTTTTTGTTGTTTTTTTTCACCGAGACGAATCTGAGCTATCGACCCGACTCCTCCGGTCTGAATCAAAGTTGTATTTTTTTTTTTTAGCTCTTCCTCTCGGGCTTCTTTCCTCCCGCTATCGCCTCTTTGTCACGGCGAATAACCCTCCGCCTCCGAGACTCGGCACCGCGGCTCACGCTTTGTTCTTTTTATTCCCCCCCCCCAAAAAAAAAAAAAAAAAAAAAGATGGAGCCCGGAGCTTTGGACGAGACCCAGATCGCGACGATCCTCAGAGAGATCCTGAAGGGCCTCGAGTACCTGCACTCGGAGAAGAAGATCCACCGGGACATCAAAGGTGAGACGGGAGCCGTCGCCGAGCAACCGCGGCGGCGTCGACGCCCGCTTAAGAGTTCGCATTCATTATGGAGGCTCGCTAAAAGGCTTCTTGACAGACTCTAAATAAAATCGCTCGATGGAGGTAAACTGACGGAAGCGCCTGTGTGTGTGTGTGTGTGTGTCTTTCTCCTCCCCCCTCCTCCCCCCTCCTCCCTCCTCCTCCCCAGCCGCCAACGTGCTGCTGTCCGAGCAGGGCGAGGTGAAGCTGGCCGACTTCGGCGTGGCCGGCCAGCTCACCGACACGCAGATCAAACGCAACACCTTCGTGGGCACGCCCTTCTGGATGGCGCCCGAGGTCATCAAGCAGTCGGCCTACGACTCCAAGGTGAGTTCAAAGGCCGTCCGACGACGCACGCACGCACGCACACACACACACACGCACACACACACACACACACACACACTCTTGTCTTTGCGCCGCATTGATTTGCACTCCTCCCGTCAGAGTTGCAGCGGCTGAGCCCATCCCCCACCCCCCTCCACCCCCGGGCTTGCACATCCAAGTGTTGCTGACACCGACAGCAAAAAAAAAAATGTGTTTCTGCTGTGCCGGCGCAAAAAAAAACACCATATATGGCACATCTGCATCACAATACAGCCGACATCATCAACTCTGAATGAGGTCATCGTTAAAAGAAAAGAAAAAATAATAATAATTGTACCACAGCGTCCTTTCGTGGTGAGTACGCGTTGTTGTTGTTTTTTTTGGGGGGGGGGTTTCTTCACGGTCGCCGTTCTCTCACACACACACACACACACACACTGTATATAAAAGTGTTGTTCTCCACTAAAACGCTCCAGAAATATCCCCAAAATGTGCTAAAAACACATCCATTTTTTCCCCTCCCCTCCAGCAGAGGGCGCTCTAACAAATCACCGTCCGGCACGGTTCCCGTTCGACAGGTTGGGGATTATTTAGTTGTCGATCAGGTGGTTAAATATTTTTGGGGGTCGTGGTCACAGACCGGATATGAAAGTGGACGTCCTTTTAGCTGCAGTACCACCGACCGGCCACTAGAGGTCCGGCCTCAGTCAGTGGAAGTTTTTCCGGTTTTGCGATAAAATCCCCTAAAAAAAACAAGTCTAAATAAGTCCCGGTGACACCTAATAAGGGCTCGGTGGGCGTCTGAAGCCGTCTGAGGATGATCCGGTTTTTAATTTGGGATTATTCGGAGAGGGGAAAAGTTGGCAGGAGGAAGGAATAATAATAATAAAAAAATTTAAAAAAAGCCTTTAGACTCCCGTTTAACTTCTCTTATAAATAAAACAAAATTAATCCGTCATTAATTCGAAAATAAGGCTTAAAAAAAAAAGATTTTTTTTTTTTTTGGGGGGGGGGGGTTTGATTGACAGGCCGGCGGTGCAGTCAGGTGACGGCTATCGGTTCGGCGGGAAGTGCCGAGTCAGCAGCTTCGACACCAAAAAAAAAAAAGAAGAGAGAAATCGACGGCTGCGGAAGGTCGAATCTCGTGTTTATGACCCCTCCCTCTCCCCCTCCCCCACCCTCTGCGTCCCAGGCCGACATCTGGTCTCTCGGCATCACGGCGATCGAGCTGGCGAAGGGCGAGCCGCCGCACTCGGAGCTCCACCCCATGAAGGTGCTCTTCCTCATCCCAAAGAACAACCCGCCCACGCTGGAGGGAAGCTACAGCAAACCGCTCAAGGAGTTCGTGGAGGCGTGCCTCAACAAGGAGCCCAGCTTCGTGAGTCGTCCGAAACAGCCCCCCCCCCCCTCCTCCTCCTCACTCTCCTCCCCCCTCCCCCAAAGCCCGAATCGCCTCCTCATCTTCCTCTTCCTCTTCGTCCCCTCCTCCCCCAGAGGCCGACCGCCAAAGAGCTGCTGAAGCACAAGCTGATCGTGCGCCACGCCAAGAAGACGTCCTACCTGACCGAGCTGGTGGACAAGTACAAGAGGTGGAAGGCGGAGCAGTCCAGGACCGCCGAGTCCAGTTCCGACGAGTCCGACTCGTAAGTCCGCCCCCCCCACCCCCGCTCTCTCTCCCCCTCCTTCCCTCCCTCCCTCCCTCCCTCCCTCCCCACCCCGACAACCAGAAAACCCTCCCCACCTTTTTTGTTTACGGTACCGATGACGAGCGGTTTTTAAAAGCGGCGCTTTTAAAAGAAAACAACAACAACAACAAAATTGCTTCAATCCCGTCCCGTCCAATCAGAGAGCAGGACGGCCAGGCGTCGGGCGGCAACGACTTCGGCAGCGACGACTGGATCTTCACCATCCGGGAGAAGGACCCCAAGAAGCTGCAGAACGGGGAGGGGCAGTCGGACCAGGTCGGACGTCACATGACGGAGGGAGGCGGCGGGATGTTTATTCGCCGACTCGCGTTTTTCAAACCTCTAATCCGTGTTTTGTTTTTTTTGTTTGTTTGTTTGTTTGTTTGTCCCCCACCCCACTCCGCAGACAAAAGACATTCCAAAGAGGCCTTATTCACAGAGCCTGTCCACGGTCATCTCTCCCGCGCTGGCCGAGGTAAGAGGATCGTCACGGCGGAGCGTACATTTCTACGCAAACGGGAAGTCTTACCTGACGTGCCCCCCCCCCCCCCCCCTCCCTGTCCTCAGCTGAAGGCGCGGCAGGAGCAGGTGAACGGGAACCCCATGGTCCTGGACGAGCTGAGGGAGGCCATCCTGCTGGCGGAGGAGTCCTACCCGGGCATCTCCGACTCCCTGGTGGCCCACATGGTGCACCGGCTGCAGAGGTAGATTGGCTCCGCCCACATTTTCTTTAAAGCTGTATAAAAAAACAACAACAACAGATGACAAACGAGCCTTCTTCTTCTTCTTCTTTCTCGTCTCCTTTGTTCAGTTTCTCCATAAGCAGGACGTCCTCCCCGTAAAAAGTGACTGGCTCTCTCTCTCTCACCCCCCGGGTGCCCCCCCCCCCCGCTCAACCACCCATCACCACCGCCAAACCCCCCCCCTCCTCCGCAACACCCCCCTTCCTCCGCAACACCACAGCGCACGGTCGGAGGTTGAGCCGTCCAATACCAGCTGACGGCGTTTGACTGACCCCTCCCCGTGTGAGGGAGGAGGAGGAAGAGGAGGAGGAGGGTGGGGGGGGGTCACTAAACAACGGCTGTAAAAATTAAAAAGTAAAAAGAGAGAGAGAGAGAGAGAAAGAAAAGAAGACTGAACTCCAACGTGGAGTAAAAAAAAGAAAAAAGCCTTGCGACGGTGGACGGGACTCCAAAAGAAAAGTCGGAGCGAGGCCGCCGCCATAGACAGCCGACGAAACCTGCTCAACGAGGAGCCAAACCCCCCTCCCCTCCCCCTTCCCTCCACCACCCCCGCCGCCACCACCACCACCACCCTCAGACAGGACTTCAGCCCTGCCCCCTTCTCCCCCCCTTCCTCCTCTTCTTCTACTTCTTAAATGCAGGCGTCACATCCCCAGAACCTCTCGAAGCATGCTTGATGAGCCTGCAGGGGGATATTATCTGTGTGTGTGTGTGTGTGTGTGTGTGTGTGTGTGTGTGTGTGTGTGTGTGTGTGTGTGTGTGTGTGTGTGTGTGTGTGTGTGTGTGTACGTTAAAACTCCCTGTTTAGGCAAACTGCAGCATTCTTAATGAAACCTCAGGTAAAGTGCTTTAAGTGGACTTCGAGGCAAACGGGGGGGGGGGGGGTGCGTGTGTGTGTGGGGGGGTGTCGTCGCCATTGCTGTATATGATTACAAGTTGTCATTGCGGAGGTTGGGGGGAGGAGAGGGGGAGGAAGGAGGAGGGTGAATTCACTGTGTACAAAATGGTCATGCGCAATTTTTGTAGATACCGATAATGTTTAAAAAAAAAAAAAAAAAAACCTAAACAAAAACAAAAAGTAGATATTTAAAGTTTCCCTCGGACAGAAAGAACAGAAAATGCCTTTGCCTTCTCGAGATGCACACGCTCCCGGCATTTCATCATTGCGGGGTTTAGTTTAGTTTTTTTTTTTTGGGGGAGGGAAGGGGGGGCGTTCATCAGTGTTGGTTATTTTCGTTTTCGCTTTTGTTGTCGTTGTTTTTTTTTGTTTTGTTTTTTTCCCCGAAGTGACCGACTTCAAAATCGTCCATTTCAAATCACCTGCTGAAACCATCGGACTAAAACTGATGCTCAAAAAAAAGAAAAAGAAAAGAAAGAAAAACAAGAACGAAGCTCGCTTCGTTTTAGGACGTGTTCGTGCGTGCGTGTGCGTGTGTGTGTGTGTGTGTGTGTGTGTGTGTGTGCGTGTGTGTGTGTGTGTGTGTGTAGTCGGGCGGGGAGAAAAAAAAAAAACTACAAAAAAAACCTGCTACCTGTAACTTAGACGATTAAAAGTCGAGTTTCGCAGATCGGAGAATGAAGGTAGGGGACGATTACTGGGGGGGGGGGGGGCCACTGAACGCTGATATCATGTGAAGTATTATTTTTATCGTCGGCTTGTAATTTCTCCTTTTAGCTGGTGCTTTAGAAACTAAAGTGGAGGCAATCGCATCGCGACACATTTTTATTTTTTATTTTTTTTTGGGCCGAATGAGGAAAAAAACAAAAAAAAACCACAACAGTATATCTCCTCCTCGTTTGTTCCCGTTCTCACCTCCACGCCGTGCTATAGAAAGTGCCATTGTCCTCTTTTTATTTTTATTTTTATTTTTGGTCTATTGCTTTTCACCAGATATTTTGTAGTCATGATTTGCACCTTTATTTTTTTCATTTTTATTGTCAAATTTTCAGACCTTTTTTTTTTTTTTGGTTTTTTTCTTTGCTTTTTTTTTTAGTCGCGCTTCGAAAGTGCGTCGAGTATTTAAAAGAAACCTGTAAGAGTGTGTGTGTGGGGGGGGGAGGGGGGGGGGACAAAAAAAACAACAACAACCACCCGCCACACAAAAACCAACCGAAACAAGTCGCTAATAGCCATGTTTTACTATATATGTTTACTTTTAAGAGTTCCAGAATTTACTACTGTGCTTAAATGCAGCAATAAAAAAACGTTGAGGAGTTGCATCGAGGCGCACTTGTCAACACAGGGAATCGAAAGAAATTAAAGAAATATCGGATATTTTTATAACTGCTAAAGAGTTACGTATGGAAAATGTGGAATGCTTTATGGATACGGGCACCTGCCGCTGGCAAAAAAAAAAAATACAAAATAAAATATCTATACCTTACAGAAAGAAAAAAAAACACGTATGCTACGGAAATAACTACAGAAATGTGTACATTTGGTCTCCTTTATCATAGCTGACAGTTTATAGTACTGTATATAATCTTTGCTTGTGTCATTTGAGAATTCCCCGAGTTAAATGTAAGCTCCTTGTAAGCTTTCAAAGTGACATGAGAAATAAAGATCTAACGCTAACGGACGACTTGGTTTCTTTGTGCTCAGAAATGTTTCGGACTTTGCGGTTTTGAGTGTGAATTCGACACGGAGCTCTACCTGATAAATACATATATAAGATGTAATCACTTCCTGTGATAATAATCATGTTGCACATCGGAAACATTTTAGTCCCGATCTTTTTCTTTTTTTTGTATTTATTTATTTATTTATTGAGCTTAGAGAAGCACGGGGCTTAAAGTTACAAAAATAAATCATAAAAGTGACGTAATTTCCCCACAACAGACAGTCTGTGACTGGTATAGAAACAACGGCCGCGTCAGCCTTCAAAATAAAAGCTGCAGATGCTGTTTAATTCACGTCAATTCAACACACAGACCGACCGGAGGCACAAGTGCGGTCTCTGGCAACGCCACGTGTGTACAGAACTAATTTAACATACAGTATTACGTCATAGTTATTGTGACATATTACGATACAATTCGAACATTTTATTGTGAAGGCCACATTTTCCGCTAACTCCGCCACTTCCGGGTTTTTAATTCGCTGACGAGAAAACAGGAGCGGAGCTTTTCTGGTTGCACGTGAGGAGTTGTTTTTGTTAATAAAGACTTACTTTACGCTTTTAATACTTTCAGCACACTTTCTGATGACGTCTTTTTTTTTTTTTTTGCGGAGTTTGCTTGAATTTGCGTTAATTTACGTGAAACACCTTCCTGTACATTTGGGAACGTGCTCAAAATCAGGAGCTTTTATTCCACGTTGGTCGTAACTGCACGCTCACCCGCGAGCTGAAGTTTGATTGGCATCTGTCAGATCACCATGACGACAGAACCTCCTCCTGCTTTATTCAGAGCCGTTGGACAAAAGATGGATTTTTTTTTTATTTTTATTTTTTTAAAAGAAGCCAATCAGCACGAGCGATCCGATTAAAACGTCATAAAAAAATGATCATTAACGCGTCATACTATAATATGTTCGGCAAAGAAGTCATAATAACCTCATAAATATCTCAAAGCGGGGACACCTGGTCACGACAGGATCGAGGCGCGTGCGTAATATAGCTTAATTAAAGAACTGCAGAACAGTGTCGATTTAAAAATACAAATAAATAAATAATAATAATATTATAATCCATAGCTTTATACCTCGTTTTCCGCGAAGAATTCCACTTTCCGGGTTTTTCCTCTCCGTTGTTGACAACCAAAACAAACCAGCTGGGAGCCACGTGGATAATTTAATATGCAAACCGACCTTTCCGGGGGGAGGGTTTACTTCTGCTGTCACTCTGAAGGTGGGCGTGTCGGAGGCGGGTTACGGCGCCGGATGACGTTTCCCCCACGTGGAACGTGGTGCAGGTGTGCGCGCGTGCGCGGTTTTAGAAATTAATTTTTTTTTTTTTTTTATAACTTTATTTAGAACATGCAAAACAAACAGTACAGAACAATGACAGTCTCGCTTCTTTACGTCAATCGAGCCTTAGTGTCACACCTCCTAAAATAAAATAAAATATGTATATATATATATATTTCATAAATGGATTCCAATATATATACTAAACCGTAATACAAATTAAAAATAACAAAGGGGTTAAATTAAATCATAATCATAGTTATGATATCACAAATGATGACGCTTCTTATTTCCACACTTTGGTTGAAATAAGTACACTGAAGGTGGTGGGGTCGGTTCACTGGAAGGTATGGTTCGTAAACAGATCAGACTTTTAATAACAGTTAAAAGAAAAAGAAAATATATCACCCGAGAGCCCACCCACAGCTGTCAATCAAACAAGACCCCCCCCCCCCTTCTCTCCCCCAAACAAAGCACGGCTTTTTTAATCTTATTTTATAATGAATGACGGGATTATTTCCAGATGGACTCTGACTGTATATAAAGGTGGACGTAGCTTCCGGCCGTAAACTGCAAATACCACCGACGGCCACTAGAGGTCGGCTCAAAACTAAATCCCATTCAACTTCTCTCCTGAAATTCCTCAGTCGACAACATTTTCCCACAAGTTTCCCGTCACCCCGTTCGCCAAATGAGCTCTTCCAGACGAAGCGTACCGGCGGCCCGTCCTGATTGGTCGGGGAGCGGCTGATCGCTCGCTTGCGCTTCCTGAACGCCAACGAATCGGGAGCAGGCAGCTCTCACGGGACACATCGACCAATCAAGACTGTCTTGTAAACATTCGGAGTTTAATACACAGTTCAAATGAAAATGACACTTTTCGAAGAACGTAAACAACAATTTGAAATAACACCATCGCGTAGGGCGAATGAATCTGCTGACGCGGGTGTTTTTCGATGATGCCTTCTGTGTTTTATCTTCATCACAGCCTCTTTATTGAAGACCAGCTATTATCTCATGACACAATGACCATGTCTGACTGAATAAACAGCATGCGGGGGTCATACATATATATATAAATATACATCAGTCACAATATATTACAATACATAAAAAGTCTGCGCTTGGAAATATATACAAATATTGGAATGTTTTTTTTTGTCGTTGTAATTGTACGTCAGCATGTTAACAACAACAACAACAAAAACACCCCGAAACAACGAATAACCTCGAGATGATGCAGCACAGCGCAAAAATAAATCAAAGTATTTACAACTACACTTTAACAACCAATAACAATCCAGGGATTTTAATTATGAGTTAAAATAAAATAGCGTCCGTCTTTACATGTGGGTGTGTCCGTCGACAACTCCGGAGTTGGAGCTCCTCCTCCTCTCGTTCCGGCGCTGCACCGAGTCCTTCCTCGCCATCTCCACGCCGGCCATCTTCCTCTTCTTCTCCTCCTTGTCTTCGGGCTCCATGTGGGCGAACTCGGCCTCGATCTTGGTCGGGTCGATGTAGGTGTAGAAGTAGGCCATGATGGCGAAGATGACGCACACCATCACCAGCAGCGAGGCGAAGAGGATGTACTCGGCCCACTAGTGGAGACGAGAGGAAGCGCACGCGTTCGTTCGTTTGGGAGAGAAACTCAAAGGAATTATTGGCGAAAAGAAAAAGAGGACTGACGTCACCGCTGGGAGAAACTTTTTTTGGTGTAAGATTAGCGTAAGATTATTGTAACGTTAGTGTAATATCATCGTAACGTTAGTGTAATATTATCGTAACATTAGCGTAAGATTATCGTAACGTTAGTGTAATATTATCGTAACATTAGCGTAAGATTATCGTAACGTTAGTGTAATATTATCGTAACGTTAGTGTAATATTATCGTAACATTAGCGTAAGATTATCGTAACGTTAGCGTAAGATTATCGTAACGTTAGTGTAATATTATCGTAACATTAGCGTAAGATTATCGTAACGTTAGTGTAATATTATCGTAACGTTAGTGTAATATTATCGTAACATTAGCGTAAGATTATCGTAACGTTAGTGTAATATTATCGTAACATTAGTGTAAGATTATCGTAACATTGGCGTAAAATTAGCGTAACATTAGCGTAAGATTATCGTAACATTGGCGTAAGATTATCGTAACGTTAGCGTAACATTGGCGTAAGATTATCGTAACGTTAGTGTAATATTATCGTAACATTAGTGTAAGATTATCGTAACATTAGTGTAATATTATCGTAACATTAGCGTAAGATTATCGTAACATTGGTGTGAAATTATCGTAACATTAGCGTAAGATTATCGTAACATTGGCGTAAGATTATCGTAACGTTAGCGTAACATTAGCGTAAGATTATCGTAACATTAGCGTAAGATTATCGTAACATTATCGTAAGATTATCGTAACGTTAGCGTAAGATTATCGTAACATTAGCGTAAGATTAGTGTAACATTAGCGTAAGATTATCGTAACACTAGCGTAAGATTATCGTAACATTATCGTAAGATTATCGTAACGTTAGCGTAAGATTATCGTAACATTAGCGTAAGATTATCGTAACATTAGTGTAAGATTATCGTAACATTAGTTTAAGATTATCGTAACGTTAGCGTACGATTATCGTAACATTAGCGTGACATTAGCGTAACGTTAGCGTAAGGAATAAAAAAATATTACCGTATAAATTGTCATTTATGCATTTAACCTTTAAACGTGCAACTACACTTTTTTTTTCTATCATTTCTATTTCTATTATTTGGAGTTGTGTTTCAAACTCAGATTTCGGTCTCCACCAACTCCCGAAAAGAACTTCTCCATCTTTTAAAAAGCTGATCTCAAACTGAAACACTTCAATCTCTTGTTTCTCGTCTTTTTTCGTCACTTCGTTTTAGTTTTCAGTCTCAATCCTTCTGTTTACTTTTCTCCTTTTTAAGTTCAGCGAACAAAACGTTTTGAAAACGAGAAACGAAAAGATCGTCAAACTCAAGACTCCCGGTCTTTTCCCGACCGGCTCGCATTTCAACAACGAGCGTTCCGCCGTCGCGTGACGTGATCCGCGAATTTATCCACCGACCTGATCGTCGAGCGTCGCGGCCTCGGCGATGATGAGCACGATGATGTTGCCCACGGCGACGGTCAGCAGCCAACCGGCCTGCAGCACGGACTTCATGTTGCTGGGCGCCTGCGAGGCGGAAAGGGACACACACACCCCCCCCCGAAAAAATTAACTCAATAAATTTGGAAATACGATCAAGAAACAGCGGCGCTTGAGAGGAGAGGAGAGCGCCCCCTACCTGCGAGTAGGAGAACTCCAGCCCGGTGACGGAGAACACCACCTCCCCCGCCGTCATGAGGAAATACTGCGGGATCTGCCAGGCCATGTGGATGGAGTTGGGCTGGATGTCCGTCACCGACCGGATGCTCGCGGTGCACTGCGGGACGCAAACACACACACACACACACACACACACACACACACACACACACACACACACACACACACACACACACACACACACACACACACACACACACACCAAAGAAATTCAAGCTTAAAATAAATAAATAAATAAAATTTAAAAAAAAGTGACTCAAAACGTAAAAAAGGGGAGTTACATTATCTCCGAACGTGAAGGTGGACGGGATGAGGAGGGTGTACGAGCCGCCGAAGCCCAGCGTCTGAGCGTAGACGCACTCGGGTCCTCCTCCTCCGGCGCTGATCCTGAAGCGGGCGCTGCGCACAACGGGAAGGTCGTTTTTTTTTGTTGTGTTTTTCCCCCGCACGGGTCAGAACAACGATTTCTACTGGCGACCGTACGTGTGAAGAGAACAAACAAACAAACAAACAAAAAGGCGCGAAAGGGGTGAAAACGCGAGACTCACTCTCCGTTCGGCACGTCCACGTACACCGACACATTGTTCTGGTTGATGTTCCCGAACTTCAGGTCGCCGACGGTTACCATCACGTTGGAGTCGAGGCCGTTGAAAAATCTGCGGGAGGCGAAATGAAATGGGTTTTAAATAAATAAATAAATAAAATAAAATCTTAACGACGGGGAAAAACAAAAACGGAAAGTAATTTAGAAACGTTTTAAAAAGTGTTGGATACCTGATGGAATTGGCCCCCTGTTCTGGCTTCGCGTTGATATCGAAAAACTGGAGACGGAGAAACAAAGAAGAAGAAGAAAAACGACGACTTTAATCACTTCCGATCTTCAAAGAAAGGAAACGTCGAGGATGAACACGACGACTGAGAAGCACGTTTAGTCCGTCTCTCGTTCACAAAAGAAGAGTGACGAAGAGGAGGTCTTTTTAACCCCGCGTCCAAGTCCCGCTCACCGTCTCGTATCTGGGTACGGGCCCGTCCTGAACGATGGCGATGGTCCTCCGTTCGCCGCTCGTTAAATTGACGTCGTGATTGTTAGCGCCCCCCAGGTTCAATACAAACGCTTCCTGGAGGCTCAGGTAATCTTCACTGGTCTGCAAGTGGGGGAGGGAGGGTCAGGGGGAGGGAGGGACAAAAAAAAATATCAGTCAACCCGAGAGAGAGAGAGAGAGAGAGAGAGAGAGAGAGAGAGAGCGTTGGGTCGTGGCTGCTCTGGGCCGACTTTTAAGCTCCTCCCCCTCGCGGACGGAAAAAACCGGGAGCCTTCAGGGAACGCCGAGACGAAAGGAAATCGGGGGATTCGGCTTTTTGCGCGTCGCTTATTTCGTATCTGAACTCTCATCGCCGTTGAATTTTTACGGCTTTGACCCGCTTCGTCTCGTTTCTTTACGCGTCTCTATTTCCTCTTCGGCGTTCCTGAACGTTTTCCTCCACGTCTGCGTGCGACTCTCTCGCCGCGAAACACTCGGGGCCGCCTTTCTTTCTGTGAAAGGTGCCGTACAAAATAAAATATATATATATATATATTTTATTTTAAAACAATTCGACGCGACGTGATTGGCCGACGTACCGCGAAAGCCTCCAGGGAGATACTGTGCGGTCCGGCCGTGATCTCCAGCTTCCTGTTCAACGTGTTGATGAACTTGGCCTGGCTCTCGGCGCCGGACGGGAACTTGGGCAGAGTTTGCTGCGGAAGAAGGAAGAATTGAAATTGTTTTTTGGGACGTGCGTTGAAGCTGTTTGTGTGTGTGTGTGTGTGTGTGTGTGTGTGTGTGTGTGTGTGTGTGTGTGTGCGTGTGTGCGTGCATGCGTGTTTTGAACGCGCTCACGTCGATCTGCAGCTGGACGAGGGCGGCGGCGACGAAGGCGAGGGCGGCGAGGAACATGCCCACGGTCATCCTCTTCAACGGCCTGCGGAGTCAACACACATTTTTTGTTTCCGTTATTTTCACGTGGCGATATTACGACGTCGACTTTCTACTTTTAACTGTCAATTGTGAACGCGATCTTGCTAGTTGGGAGCGGCCATGCGGCAGGAAGTGGCACTTTTATATCCGTTCAAACGGTCTTTCATCGTATTTACTGATTTGCAGGCGTCTACGGAGGAATAATGAATAATGGATTGAGGCGCTGCCGTGCGTCGTCGCTCGTACCCACCGTCGCCGACGATTCGTTACAGTTACCGTTGAAATACGTTGTTACCGACGTCAAAGGCCAGTTATATCCTATAAGCGATTTATACGTTGTTTTTAAATGCTAAAAAGGTGTCGAAAGTGTCGGCGAATATTACGAAGCGCGTTGTTTCCAACCTCAAACTATTTCGTCGTCGAATTTTCAGTGATTATAATATTATTATTATTATTATTGTTATTATTAATAGCCGAGTCGGCATCGGAGAAGCGACGCGTGATACTCGAGACGGGAGAAGGAAAGACTCACGTGAAGTTTAGGTTGCACTTGGCGATCAGCGGGTAGATCAGGCTGTCCACGATGGGCACGAAAACCAGGATCAGGATGGGGTTGACAGTCTGGAGGGGGGGGGGGAACGCACGAGTCAGCGTTACGTCGGCCTCGAATTTGTCTGCTGCGCTGAATACGAGTCAAAGCGTGACGGACTCACCTGCATCTGATCGGGCTGGATGATCATGAAGCCCTGCGGAGGACAGAAGAGACAGAATCGCATTAATAAAATTTTTTTTTTTTAAAAACCCGTCCATTTATGTGATTTTCAAAGACACACACACAAAAAGACACTCACAAAGTCGCCGTTCATGGTGGTCGCCTGGAGCGTCCATCTCGAGCCCTGGTGGGAGAAACATTTTTTTTTTTTATTGCAGCAGGTGCTTTACAGAGGCATAAAAAAAAAATAATACATTAAATGAGATTAAAGTTGAATTCAAATTGCATTAAAAAAAAATTAAAAAACCCGAGTGTTTAGTTTAAGGTGTTGTAGAAATACGTTGAAATAAAGACGGAAAGAATGAGTTCAAACGACACAATAGAGACACGAGAAATCACGAAATCCAAAGTGCTCACGTAGAATTTTTTTTTTTTTTAAAGTGAAGAGGCCCGACGACGGAGCCTTGAGGAACTCCGCCAGGGGTTTAGGGTCACTGAAGGTTCCTATTGGACTCCCAAGTAGTTCCTATCTTGTGAATACTTTGAACCAATTGAAGACAGGGTCAGAAAAAAAAAAGCCCGTCTTTGGATTCTGTTTCTTTTACCTCTTGAGATTTGCTGTTATTTTAGGGACAACTCCGAAGTGTCTCACTTTGGTCAGAAAAAAAAAACGGAAAAAAAAAAATCAAACTTCACACACACACACACACACACACACACACACACACACACACACACACACACACACACACACACACACACACACACACACACACACACACACACACACACACTTACCTGCTGGTCAAAGAGAGCCCAGAACATGGGCAGGGGGATGTAGAGGAACAGCACCTTCACCACCATTTTCACCTGGGCAATCAGGAGTTTCTAGACAGACAAACAAACAAAAACAACAACAACAACAACATGGAAAACATTTAGCTGTCTCAGATCATGCCGTTTTATTATTATTAAATTTTTTTTTTTTTTTTTTTTTTCTAACGTCGCTTACGTTGTATTTCTCGTCGGCCCAGTCCATCCAGTGCTCCCTTTTGGGGTACTGGGAGGAACGGTGCCTGAAGCGGTTCTTGATGGCGAACTACGGATATAAATATATATATGTAAAAATATAGAAATGGAACGTTCCAATCGGATTTCAACGTTTTTTTTTGGTTTGTTTTTTAAACTTGTTTCGGAGGCGGAGCCGCTCACCCCGATGCATTTGCAGACCTTCACCAGGATGTTGCCTTGAGGCGCCGTCTTGTTGTACATACCGCTGCCGATAATGAACACGACTGCACACACACACACACACACACACACGCGCCACGTTTACAACAGGTCGTCTATCAAACTTTATGTCCTCATCAACTGTTATCTTAAATGCACTATAACTATAACTAGTCGTGGCACCGCTTTTCTCATAAAACACTTTATCGAGAGCAGTGTTGTTTTTTTTTTTTAAGGTCGTTATAAATTGTGATTCATGGTTTATTTTTTTTTTTTTGTGATTGGAAAATAATTAGTTTACAGTTTCACTGATAAGATAACGAGCTGTTTTTTTTTTTTTTTTGCAACCTGGGAAATGAAACGGTTCCCCCCCCCCCCTTATCATTTAAAGTACCGAGCAGTGCCTCTGTTTAAACCTACGAGATGTGATGGAAAACAGAAAATAAAAGCACTAGAAAATGATCAAAAAAAAGTTAAATAAAAAGCAAATACGTGTATTTAGCGGCCCGGGGAGACAGACTTTTAAAAAAAGACTTCAAACAGAAGGCGCGGGGAGCCGAGATATCCCGCTTCAAAACTCCCAAAGCCCCGGGTTGCACATTTCCCATAATGCATTTACAGAAGCCTGTTTAAAACGCTCCCGCCTTTCCAAGCTTCCGCGCCGGGCTGCGACGACGTCACGGCGACGCTCCGAACTTATCAAAAACCCGCGACAAGAGGCACTCGGCGTGTCCAAAGTAAAAAAAAAAAAAAAAAAAAAAGTCCTTACTCAGAGCCACCACCATGAGAGCGGCCGGGACGCCGAAGGCCAGAGGGTAGCACTTCTGCTGGGTGTGAATGCCGCACTCCTGAGCTGCGAACAAAGCGGCACAGACAGACAATGAACGGCGAGTCGGTTGACGTCGAACGCGTGTCTCCGCTCGTGCGCGGGGTCTGCGGTTGTACCTCGGAGGATGGGGGTGATGATGGTGGACAGCAGGCTGCCGGCGTTGATGGAGAGGTAGAAGATGGAGAAGAAGGTGCCCCTCTGCTTCTCCTGTCGGACGCAGGGAGTTAAACGAGTCGCTTTTTTTTATTCATGTTTCGGATCTGGAGGTTTTACTTCCTGTTATAAGGGAGTTTTTCCTTCCCGCTGTTGGAGGTTTTTCCTCTTTCTATATAAACTAAATCAAATAGAATCTCCCCCCAACCCCCCTACCCCAAACTTGATTATTACATGACAAGCATTTTAATTTTGACACGTGTCATTAAGTTTATGGGGAGGGGTAATCTTTGTCCCTGTCCTTGAACGCTGTAATAAATTCAGAGACAGCTTGTTGTGTTTATTAGTTAATAAACAACTAGCAGATACAAGAAGTGCTGACCAAGTGACTCTTTTTAACTGCCGTACATTATGTGTAGACGGTCTAAAACTTGTTGTCTTTGTTGAATGCACTGATGCTGTCATTACAATTTACTGTAAAAACCCTGACAAACAATTTTATTCCTCACATATGCAGATTTTTTTTTTTGTGTTCATCTTGAAAAATGTCTCTATTCTACTTAGAAATATGACTCCAGATACAACTCTTTCTATCAGAAGTTGTCTCGCTGTATTTATTGCCAAACTGTTGGACTGAGTTTCGTGACATCACCGAAGTGTGTGTGCGTGCGTGTGTGTGTGTGTGTGTGTGTGCGCGTGTGTGTGTGTGTGTGTTTTGCCCAATCAAAGCACACGTCTCACCTGGTGGTCTTCGAACTGGTCTCCGCCGAAGGCCGCCACGCAGGGTTTGATGCCCCCCGTTCCCAGAGCGATGAGGATCAAACCCACCATGGACAGAGCTCTGAGTGGGGGGGGGGGGGGGGAGGACACACACAAAAGAGACACCGTCAGCTCTTCTGTCGGTCGCGCGTTCCGCCGAGTTTCTGCCGAGCGTGCGTTTTCCGCCTCACATGTGGAAGGTCATGTTGTCGGGGGTGCCGTCCTTGTCGGTGTCCGTGATGTCGTGGATGGCGCTGACGGCCATGACGACCTGCCCCACCGTGTAGACGATGGACAGGTACACGATAGTCCTTGCGAGGAGGAGGAGGAGGAGGAGGAAGGTAGTTAAGACGGGCGTAGATATGATAAGGGACGCGGGTCGAAAATTCAAGGTGGGGATTTAACGGCTGATTGTGCGAGATGCGCCTTTGAACCCTTTCAACTCAGGAATATTTATGACAAGAATATAGGAGGGGGAAAAAAAAAAAAAAAATAAATAAAAGGATGGATTCCGAGACTCACTTGAATTTGCCGAGCCACGAGTCGGCCACGATGGCCCCCAGGATGGGCGTCAGGTAGCAGAGGGCCACGAAGGTGTGGTAGATGGTGGTGGCGAAGTCGTCGTCCCACCTCAGGAAGTACTTGAAGTACAACACCAGCACGGCTGCGAAGAACCAAAGAGTTTACATTTCCCGTGTCGCTAAATGAGCGCCGGAGAGTCGTTATTTCCATTAAATGATATTTTTCGCCCCGTTTCAGGGAGAAATATCGATTTAAAAAAAAAAAAAATGTCACACTCATGTCATGAATGGAATTACAAAGTACCTTTAAAATTTAAATGATGTATATAACACGCTGTAAAAGATGAAACCGGGGGTTTCCAACCTTTCTGCCTTGGAGGCCTCTTAAAAAAGTGAAGCAAAAAATGATTATTATCGCTATTATTATTATTCAATATTTATTTATTCTTTTTTCTCAAAAATAATCATCTGTCCCTTTAAAATTGTGCTTGTGGCCCTGAGGAGGGGCCCAACCCCTAAGGTTGGGAACCTCTGGGCTAAACTACCGATAGCAGAGAAGATTTACGGGGGCCTTTTATCTTTTCAACTTGTCATACTGATAATAGTATTACTTCAGTTTAGAATTTTGAATGAAGTACTTTTTTTTTTTTTTTTGTACTTGTATCGGAGAACATTTAAAACAGAAAATCTACTTTCCACCCCTGAGAGCAGAAAGGACTCACCTCGCATGCCATAGTAGGAGAACCGCTCGCAGAACTCGTTGACCACGATGAAGAAGATGCTGATCGGGTAGCCGCAGATGGTCGCCTGTCGAGAGGGGACGAGAAACGACGTCGCTCGATTACTCAAATCGCGCTACGACGAGCGGTTCGATGTCAAAGCGGCGGCGGGAAACTTACGCTCCTTTTCTTGGACTTCTTCATGTCTTCTTTGTCTGCGGGAAAACACGTCGGGCATATTGGATTACTGGACTTATTGGGACGGCGTGCTCCTAAATCGTCCCGGTCCGAGACTCACCTGCCATGTCTTCTGCTGCTGCTGCTGCTGCTGCGTCCGCTTCACTCAAATCACTTCGGAGATTCAAATCAGAGAGCGTTTATGGATCAGATCCGCCGACTGAGCGGGTCGAGGCCCGGCCGGCCGCTTATGTATCCTCCCGCCTCCCCGGACCGGGGGAACGCCCCGACACGCCAACTCTGTGTGTGTGTGTGTGTGTGTGTGTGTGTGTGTGTGTGTGTGTGTGTGTGTGTGTGTGTGTGTGTGTGTGTGTGTGCGTGTGTGTCGGTAATCATTTTATGACTCAGGGGACTTGGGTGCATAAAAAAGAGGATTTGTCAGGAACAGCTGATAATGACGATAACAATCAGCTGTTTGTTTGTTTTCGTTCTGGCACAAGTTAATATGTGAATGTGCTATAAATGTGAATGTGCTATATATATATATACATATATGTATATATACATACATATATATATATATATATATGCACGTGTCTATATATACATATATAGACACATGCATTTGTATATATATATAAACATATGTATATACATATTATATATGTATACATATATATATATACATGCATATAGCCATACATAAATATATGTATATACATATATAGATATACATAATATATATATTATAATAATAATTGTATTTTACTTTATTGACTGTGGATTAAGGAAAGTGCGGTCGTGTCGTGTCGTGTATGTTTGTCCTTTTCTTCAAGCAGTTGATTACATGTTAAAGAAAACTTTAAAAACGATTGTGTTCAGTATGTATTCGATCATACTTTTGACTCAGCGCGTTTCAGTTTCCCGGCCTCCACGCCGACAAACAGCGCCGCCGCTGCAGCCGGAAAACATCTGCACGTCTTAAAAGTCGTCCTCCTCATTCTCCACCCGTTCACTATCCACGTACGGTAATCATTCACGAGCATAATATAGCGTACAAAAGGCAGAATAAGCCGGCGTGGGTTTTTTTTGTGTTTTTTTTTTTTTGCAACTCACCCAGAGTCGCACCGCCGGGTCGAGTCACGCACGATGAGTCATCGGTCCTCCGCTTCCTCGTTCACGCCGCTCGGCCAGACTTGCAGAAAAACTTCAGTGACAGTTGGGAGTCGGCGAGCTTCTGCTTCGCAGATAAAAGGCCGGCTCGGAGCTGTTTCTGAAACAAAACGCGGGGGGGAGGGGAATGGGGGTAGATTTTGCAAGAAGTCGAGGATAGGTCTCGAATTTGAGCTAAAAAAAATATATATATATATATACATATATGTATATACAGGCAAATAAAAAACAGATATTATCACCGATTTTATTTGTAAGTCTTGAACATATTTACATGAGCAGTCATTGAGTAAAAACGTTTTTATATATATATATATATATATATACGTATATATATATATATATATATATATATATATATATATATATACATATATATATATATATATATATATATATATATATATTTTAGCTCACCAGATAATAAAAGGCCATCCACACGACAGACAAAGAAACAAAAGGGGTCGATTACAAACTGTCGCACCTTCGTCTTCTTCTCCTTCTAATGTCTTTGGCAAAGGGTGTTGTTGTTTTTTTTGTTTTTTTTTCTGTGCAGTCGGTTGCCGTGGTAACGATAGAAAATATTGCACACTTTTTTTTTTTCTTCTACAGAAAGTAGGGTTGAAAACATCGCGGGTTCACTTGGCTTTGAGACCGTTTTCTGCACACGTCCTGTCGGCCTTTACAATAGTCATTTCCTTTTTGAAAAGATAAAAACTCCCAAAAAAAAAAAAAAAAAGCTTCCGCTGTAAAAATGGGGAAAGAATAGAAAAGAAAAAAAAAGACATGTAAAAAATAGAAAATGGATGTACGGTTACAGCAGCTACATTTAAAAAAAAAAAAAAAAAAAAAGTCTTATGCTTTCTTACAAACACGAAGTAGACTTCAACAACAAAAATTGAAGTTTCCTTGTGTTGTTGTTGTTTTGTTTTTTTTTACCCCCAGGATGGCGTCCCATTGGGCGGAGCTTGTCGGTCACAGTGTTGGAAAAACGTACTCGAAGCCCCTCTTACGTAAACAAAAACAACAAAAGCAAAAAACAAAACAAACAAAAATGAACCCAAATCTGGCGAGAATTCCTGACTGGAGTCTCCATAGGAAACAAATGGGGAGCAAGCGCGACATTCTTCGCCTCGTTAAAAAAAACAAAAAAACAAAAAAACGTCCGACTCGAATTTCGAAAGCGGTCCCCGTCAGAGTACGGCGGTGGAGCCGTGTTGGTTGGCGCCGGCCGGCGTGCCGCTGATGGCATTGAAGATGCCCATGGAGTCGGACAGAGCGCTCCTCGTCCCGTCGTCCGTCGGGTTTATCTGGAACGGAGGGGGAAAAAAAACAAAAACAAAAAACTTTAATATTCGTTTATAGTACGGAAAAACAAACAAACAAACAACAACAACAACAACAAAAACGGTAAGTTTGACGAAGCATTACCATCCGATCTGCTCGGGCCCGGCGCAAAGAGAGCAAAGCGACACGGTTAGTGAGAAGAGGAGAAAGAAGATGAAGGTTAGTTCGTTATGTCGGAGAAAGCGTGGAGTTCAAATATCCTATAAAGACATACAATAATATATATAGTCCTCGTTATCGGTTCATTATTCGTTTGAATCATTCACAAAATCAAGAGTTGGGTGACCTTTCGTGAAAAACAAAGCTACGTGAATTCTTGAGGGATTTAAAAAAAAAAAAAAAAAACTTCACATCAGACCTGGTTTTTAATACTCAAGTGAACAATATGCTATATTTTATATATATATATTTGTATCCTGTGTATATTTTTGGTGTTGCTACCTGCTCGCGCATGATGCCGGACAGCTCGCGGGTCAGGTCCCGGTAGTTGGCCTTCATCTCGTCGTGGTACTCCTGCTGGTCCTCTTTGATCAGCCGCTCGTTCACGCCCAGCGCCTGGCCGCAGGCGTCCACGAATTGCCTTTTTCGGGGGGAGGTCATACGAGCGAATATATAAAATATGCAACTACATGAGCGGATATCTTGCGTACGACCGGACTGAGCTGGCTGAGCAGTTTAGTGTTTCTACGTGCCGCATTTATTCAGTTTTAGAAACCATCTCTGGAAAGACGATAACAACGGACTAGACATCCTCTCTGTTGCTAAAGGGTCGTTGCTAAGGGGTCGTTGCTAAGGGGTCGGCCTACTTCCCGGAGTGGTAAACGTTTCCTACGTCTATTGACGCGACAGATTGTTTTCCGGTTCTTAGTCATTACCCCATGTGTTGCCATGGAAACGGAAATCACGCTAACAAAAAGCTTGTTGCATAAGCGCGATATTACACTGGAGGGCGTGTTTTAAGGCAATCATATGGACGTATATTGTATTATTGCTTAACGACGTCACTTGAGAGGAAAATAAATTCCAGTTCTACCTGAAGACCTCTTTGAGCTGTTTGACCTTGTTGTCGGGATACTTCTTGGCACCGCCGTCGTCGAGGAAGGCTCTGGCGTACGCGAGAGGACCGGCGTTTACCTGAGGGGGGGGGGGCAAACAAACAAACAAAACAACAAATCGAGGTTTAGAAATTCAAGGAGCGAAAAACCATCCGCGGCGCGACCTCGTCCCCGTTGTCCCTCGTCCCCCACCGCCGTTACCTGGACGCTGATGCTGCCTTGCAGTTTGAGCTGCAGCCGGATCATGTCCACCTCGGAGGCCGAGCACAGCAGCCGCAGCTCCGCCACCTTCGCGCTCATCTCGTCGATGGCGACCTCGATGGGGCTCAGGTCGGTCTGGTGCTGGTACATGACGGCGATGCGCTTCTTCACGTACGGGAAACAGTGGGTGGCTGCGAGGGACGAGAAGAAAAAAATAAAAAGACTTTTTTTTTTTTTTTTCGGTGCCAGACACAGATTTTTACATTCACGTTGTTGTACGCCTAGTTGTGTCTCCGTGGTCACGTTCACCATCAGGATATTAACCACGAGCCAGTGTGCATGTAGACAGTCCCACGTGAATCGCTATCAGTCGGCAGGATTATCAAGTCCCGATAACACCTGAACATTGGGATACACTGGACAGCACGGTAATAAACATCACCTGGAGTCGTTGTAATCAACACGAGCAGAAAACAACCAGGACGTTATTCGTGTCCTTACAACAGAACTTCACAACATTATACAGAGGAATCCACAACAATTACCACGTAAGCTGGGAGGGAAAAAAACTCCCTTTAAAAAGAGAAAAACCTCCAACAGTAGGAAGGAAAAACTCCCTTTAAACAGGAAGTAAAACCTCCAACAGTAGGAAGGAAAAACTCCCTTTTAAGAGGAAGTAAAACCTCCAACAGTAGGAAGGAAAAACTCCCTTTTAACAGGAAGTAAAACCTCCAACAGTAGGAAGGAAAAACTCTCTTTCAACAGGAAGTAAAACCTCCAACAGTAGGAAGGAAAAACTCCCTTTTAAGAGGAAGTAAAACCTCCAACAGCGGGAAGGAAAAACTCCCTTTAAAAGGAGAAAAACCTCCAACAGTAGGAAGGAAAAACTCCCTTTAAACAGGAAGTAAAACCTCCAACAGTAGGAAGGAAAAACTCCCTTTTAAGAGGAAGTAAAACCTCCAACAGCGGGAAGGAAAAACTCCCTTTAAAAGGAGAAAAACCTCCAACAGTAGGAAGGAAAAACTCCCTTTTAACAGGAAGTAAAACCTCCAACAGCGGGAAGGAAAAACTCCCTTTAAAAGGAGAAAAACCTCCAACAGCAGGAAGGAAAAACTCCCTTTAAAAGGAGAAAAACCTCCAACAGTAGGAAGGAAAAACTCCCTTTTAACAGGAAGTAAAACCTCCAACAGCAGGAAGGAAAAACTCCCTTTTAACAGGAAGTAAAACCTCCAACAGCGGGAAGGAAAAACTCCCTTTTAAGAGGAAGAGAAACCTCCGAAATGGCATGAACTATCCTGTTTCCTGACTTCGCGATAAGACAAGACTTGTTTTTCATTTGGTGATTCCACATTGAAAGTCTCCGTCCCAACTCCGTGACGCACTGGTAAGAACGGTCCTCCGTTTGCACTGCTCCTCCACGCCGCCCTGCTTCTTGCCCGACACCGTGAACGGCGTCTCGAACACGAAGCGCCGGATGTTGTGGCTCTTCTCGAAGTCCGTCCTCCTGTCCTCCAGCTCCTTGTCGTCCAGGTGCGGCGTGACGTGGGTCACCTGGATGTAGGCGTACTTGGAGTCGAGGTCCTTCGGGTTCACCTGGTGGTGGAGGGGGGGGGGGGTTTGCATAAAGATACTTTAGATTCGACGAATTAAAACAGTTTTTTTTACTGGGCCGAGCAAGTGCGGGCGTCGCCACCTTGCCGGAGTCCTGAATGATCTTGACGTTCTCCTGGCCGAATTTGTCGGAGTAGAGCTTCAGGAGCCTCTGGGAGATCTCCGACAGCGGCGTGAACTTCGGCTCCTTGTAGATGTATTCCTTTCCGTCCTCGTCCTCAAAGAACCCCTGCGAGGGATTAAAAGAGAATTTTAAAGGGAAGCGATCGCAACGGACTAAACTAGAGGAAATAATGAGAAATAAAAGACGGGGTGGGGGAGGAGACGGGGAGACGGGGTGGACATGCAAACGTTTCTATTTTTTTCTATTTGTGTTCGTGCGTTCAGTCGCGTGTCTGTGGAAAAGCCGAAGGGAGTCCCTGAGAGGGGGAGGGGGGTAATGGGGAGGTTACCCACGGCAACACCACAGGAAACAGAAACACAGTGTGGCGGTTTGCAGCTAAAACAGAAAATCTTTGGGTGGAAAAAAAAATAGAAAGCAAAAGTTAAAAACATACAAAAGACCGTTTTCTTTTTTCTTTTTTTTAAACTATGAAGCTAAATGTAGAAAAATCGACTTCGGCCCTCCGACGATATAAACACACAGCTCGACACCTCTACACACTTACCGCAGCCTGGGGGGGGGGAAAAAGGGGGGAGGGCGTGTAAGGAAAAAGAAAAAGAAGAGAAATCTCAATTAAAAAGAGAGTTTTAGTCAAAGTAAGAAAGTCCTGCGTGAAGGATTAGCAGCAAAAAGGTAGTTCCAGTAAAAGTAAATGGAAATGATTTATGGCATGATTGGGATATTAATAACGAAGCGTCACGTGCACGAGCGGATTTTTTTTTTTGGTTGTTGTTCTCATTTCCTTGATTTTCGGATCATTTGAATATTTATTGGAACGGAAGCTGTCGATAACTCGTCGATGTCCGAAAAAAAACACGACTTAAAGTATCCGAAGTAGCAGTCAAATTCCAAAAGTATAATATTTCTCTCACGAATGTGGTACAGTGGAGGTATAAAGTGGAATGAAATGGAAATATTAATCATACAATATTATCAAATCTGCTGCTTACTGTGCTACAAACGTGTTTGTTTTTTTATTTTGTAAACTCACCTGCCCAAAGAAGGCCACTCTGAAGTACGTTCCCAGCAGCCTCTTGCCGGTGTGCATCACCTCCATCACTTTAGTGTAGGCGCGGTGCAGCGTGTCATACAGGTGGGTCAGTTTCTGCTCGATTTACAAAAACAAACAAAAACAAAAGCAAAAAAAAAGTTGCAAGAAAACTGGAACAAGAACCCGCCGAGAAGTCTGATGCGCAGTCGCGACGTCACTCGAGTCCGTGTCGGTTTGGACCGAAGACCACGAGTCACTCAAGACGACGGAAGTCACATTTGCTCGAGGTTGCAGCGCTTCCAGGCTGAGCTGGTCGCTACCGAGGCCAGGTTGCATTGTGGGTAATGTAAACGGCAGGTTTTCACGAAGAAAGAAGCTTCTTTTTTTTTGGGGTGGGGTTGGGGGGGAGGGGGGTTAAGAGAGAAAACTCTGCTTCTGCTGCACTGGTCTTGTTCAGTTGGACGCTGCGAGTCCGACAATGTTGCGCAACGCAAGAGACACGAATCACAGGATAAAATGAGAATCACGTTTTTTTGAGCTTTTTTATATTTATATATATATATATATATATATGTATATATAAAAGTGGATTTCTTTCATTTACTTAAGACACAAAAAAATATGATGGTGTCTAATATAGGATGTAATCTCTTCTAGTGAAATATAAATAATTAGATGAATATTAAGATTAATCAAGGAAACATGGTCAATTTTAGATCGATATATTCATGAAATGCAGCTGCTGAGTCTAATAAAACAGTCCAAACAGACTTGAGATGATTTATCGTCAATGTTGAACCTCGGAGAAGATGAAATCATATTTTAACAAAGTATTAAATACATTATTATATATATTTTTGTTGTTGTTGGTATTGTTATATACGGGTTTACCTCGAAGTCTCTGCGCTGCTCGTAGATGGGGATGACGAGGCGGTAGACGTCGGCGATGAGCTCGTAACGCTCCGCCTTCCACAGCCCGTCGCCGCACTCCTCCAGCAGCTCCATCAGCACCTCCTGAACACACACACACACACACGCACACACACACACAACCATAAATGAAGATGTTCCCTGCAATGACAGATGTGTTGACCCACTCGTATAAAACAATAAAAAAAAAAAAGCTCATCCTCTCGCCATCACTGTCAATTTCACAAAGAGGGGAAGGGGGGGGGGGGGTGGGGTGGTGGTGGTGGGGGTGGGGGGTTATCAGGCCGCCGTGTCAACAAGCTCCCCCGCAGAGTGCCGTTTTATGGCCTTTCAGAGAACAGTCTGACCTCGTTGAAGTGGACGTCCTGCATCCCGACGTCCTCCATCATGGCCGCCTCCTCGTCGATGTTGGGAGTGATGACGCGGAACGCCGAGCAGCCGTGGCGGAACATCCCTGAAGAACCGGAGAGAGAGAGAGGGAGGGGGAGAGAGAGAGACAGAGAGGAGAGAGAGAGAGAGAGAGAGAGAGAGAGAGAGAGAGAGAGAGAGAGAGAGAGGGAGACAGATGGAGAGAGGGGGAGAGAGATGGAGAGAGAGAGAGGGGGAGGGAGAGAGAGAGAGATGGAGAGAGAGAGAGAGAGAGAGAGAGAGAGAGAGAGAGAGAGAGAGAGAGAGAGAGAGAGAGAGAGAGAGAGAGAGAGAGAGAGAGAGAGAGAGAGAGAGAGAGAGAGAGAGAGAGAGAGGGAGAGAGAGGGAGAGAGAGAGAGAGAGAGAGAGAGAGAGAGAGAGAGAGAGAGAGAGAGAGAGAGAGAGAGATGGAGAGAGAGAGAGAGAGAGAGAGAGAGGGAGAGAGAGAGAGAGAGAGAGAGAGAGGGAGAGAGAGAGAGATGGAGAGAGAGAGAGAGAGAGAGAGAGAGAGAGAGAGAGAGAGGGAGAGGGGGAGAGAGATGGAGAGAGATGGAGAGAGAGAGAGAGGGAGAGAGATCCAGAGGGAGTCAGACCAAAGCCGCAATGTGGTTTTCGTGGTTGTTTTTTTTTTAATTTATTTTTTTAGGATGTTAAAGATGTAAAACGGTCAATTGATTTGGAAAGAAGACGAACAAGGAACAGAGAATAATAATTCCTTGCTTGCGCCACCGTTCGGTGTTCGGGCCCTAACCGCGTGACGACGTAATAAGATGGATCGATATTTGAATCTCTTTCGACCAGAATAACACATATTTTGCCACTTATGTTTTTTGTTTTTGTTTTTATTTGAATAAATTCACGATTGTCTTCGGCCCGCTCTTTAAACACTCTTTCGACCCCGCGATAAACTGTTCGTAAAAACCTGCCACGTGACACCAGAGTATCCCTTGGTGACCCTTGGACCGGTGCTTGGGTGGCGAGGAGAGGGCTGTGTGTGTGTGTGTGTGTGTGTGTGTGTGTGTGTGTGTGTGTGTGTGTGTGTGTGCGTGCGTGTCGGGAATAAGGACCAAAAACACTTTTGCCGTTTTGACACGTGGCGGATATAAAACTATTTAAACCGTTTTATTGCCGCCCGTTATCTTCCCCTCGGTACACAACAAGTCAATCTAATCTGTTATGTCCAGTTTATTAATCAATAATCTCGGGATGAACGCCCGCCGCGGTTACCTTTGACCGGGAATCGTTTTATGGCTTCTGCAAATGGGAAGCGTGACTGGGATTAGTGTGCGTCTGTCCAAACCCGCGTAGTTGTAGAAGTCGCCGTGACATTTGACGACCCCCCCCCCCTCCCCATCCCACCCACCCCACCCCACCCCCCGCCCAAACAAAAAAAAATCCAAACAGTCCGTTGCCGAGCCGCATTAGTGCCGAATTTGAAGACGTTCCCTCGAGGCGTTCCCGAGGGGAAAAAAAAAAAGGGTGTTCGCAGGCCTGGGTTAAATAGTGAGGTGACCTTTGACCCCCAAACACTAAAATCTCATCGAGCCATCGTCGGTGCTGAATGACGGCTTTTTTGCCAAATCCGAACAAATTTCCCGGAACGCGAGGTCACAGCAGTGACCTTGAACTTTGACCTCCGACCACCAAACTCGAATCGGTTCATGCACTGAGGCCGAGTGGATGATTTTGCCACATTTGAGAAAAAAAACACAAAAAAACCAAAACAATTGCAGTCCGGGCATTCCCGAGATATCACGTTCACGTGAATCGGTCGAATTTTGGGTCGGCGTGACCTTGAACTTTGACCTCTGAACCCTCAAACTCTAAATCCCTTCACTCTCGGCATCGAGTGAACGTTTCTGCCGACTTCGGCCAAATTTCCCTTCGTGGCGCTCCGGAGATGTCGCGAGAAGCGGGACGGGACGACGCAGGGAACCCGAAAGGTTGGACCTGGATTCCGTTACCCAGAAGCCCCCGCTCCCGCGCTCACCTTTCCTCCACAGGTACTCGGCCACCAGCGCGGCGACGTGCACGTAACACATGGCCGCCTGCGGGCGAAAGGAGACGACAAAAAACAGACGCGTCACTGAAGCCAAAAGAAAGACGTTAAAGTGAAGATTTAAAAAAAAGAAAAAGAAAAGAAAAAGCACCTCCGAAAGGTCTCCGTTCTTGTGGTGGATGCGCGCCATGCTGTCCAGCCAGGTCTTGCGCAGCTCGGGGGTGCTGGTGTAGGACTTGGCCAGGCTGTACTGGAGGTCCACCAGCATCTCGGGGTCGCTCTCGTGCTCCTTCATCTGCTCCGTGGCCATCAGCACCGTCCTGATGCGCTTCGTCAGGTCCTTCACGTCCGAGGGGAACGCCGTGTGCTGCGGGGGGAAAGCGCCGCCGGTTTTTACATAATAAATAAATAAATAAAGCTATGGGAAGCACGAATTTTTTTTTTTTTAAATTTAAAAAAAATCGGCGGCGGGTTTCCTCCTCACCTTGATGCTCTTGTCGCTGTTGGCGCAGTTGTTGATGATGGAGAGCGACTGCTGGAAGCGGGTTCCCCCGATGCCGATGACGTCGGCGATCAGCTGACTGACGGCGATCACCACCTGAGCGGACGCAAAATTATAATGTTTTCTTTTAAAAAGCGGGGTGGGGGAGGAAAGGGGGGGGGGGGGGGGGGAAGAAAAAAACGCTCTCGGACGAGCGCTCGGATTACCTGCAGGTGGGTTCGCACGAAGGACTTGCGGCCCGTGTAGTCGAAGTTGCTCTTCATGAGGAAGTAGAGGAGGTGGGCGGCGTCGCCGCGGATGGAGCTCAGCTTGGAGCTGCAGCACTTGAGGATTTCGTAGCAGAGGGAGGCGCACATGTCGGCCCGGCCGTCGAAGAAGGTGCAGGGGAACTGGAGGGAGTGGGGGGGGGAACCTTTTAAGGCTCGTTTTCGAAGGGGGGTGGGGAATTTCAAAGGTGGTGTTTTTTTTGTCTCTTTCTAACCTTGTAGATGAAGGTCCTGAGCGAGGTGAAGACCTGTTTGAGGGCCGTCTCGGACTGAGGGATCTGCAGGAAGCTCAGGTGCACCTGGAAAACCTTCTTCATCAGGGGATTGTGACCCAGATCGGAGTTCAGCTGGGTCTGGAAAAATAAACGGTCGTTTTAACGGCCGGCGGGAATTCGTGTCTTCTATGCTGTTCTTTCTCTCTCTGCTCTCAGCTGACCCCCAATTGGCCGAGGCAGAGGCTCCGCCCACCTCCCAGCCTGGTTCTGGCTGAGGTTTTTCTTCCTATTAAAGGAAGTTTGTCTTCCTTTTAAAAGGGAGTTTTTTTTTCCTTCCTACTGTTGGAGGTTTTACTTCCTGTTAAAAGGGAGCTTTCCCTTCCTGCTGTTGGAGGTTTTACTTCCTGTTAAAAGGGAGTTTTTTTCCCTTCCTGCTGTTGGAGGTTTTTCTTCCTGTCAAAAGGGAGTTTTCCCTTCCTGCTGTTGGAGGTTTTACTTCCTGTTAAAAGGGAGTTTTTTTCCTTCCTGCTGTTGGAGGTTTTACTTCCTGTTAAAAGGGAGTTTTCCCTTCCTGCTGTTGGAGGTTTTACTTCCTGTTAAAAGGGAGTTTTTTCCCTTCCTGCTGTTGGAGGTTTTTCTTCCTGTCAAAAGGGAGTTTTCCCTTCCTGCTGTTGGAGGTTTTACTTCCTGTTAAAAGGGAGTTTTTTTCCTTCCTGCTGTTGGAGGTTTTACTTCCTGTTAAAAGGGAGTTTTTTTCCTTCCTACTGTTGGAGGTTTTACTTCCTGTTAAAAGAGAGTTTTTCCTTCCTACTGGTGGAGGTTTTACTTCCTGTCAAAAGGGAGTTTTTTTTCCCCCTCCCAGTTTATGTGGGAATTGTTGTGGATTTTCTCCGTACAATGCCGTAAAGTTCTGTTGTAAAGACTTTAATGTGTTCAGTCCCCCCCCCCCCCCCCCCCCGCGAAATAACCCCTGCTGTGAGTTG
Source organism: Brachyistius frenatus (assembly GCF_029030835.1). Classification (NCBI taxonomy): domain Eukaryota; kingdom Metazoa; phylum Chordata; class Actinopteri; family Embiotocidae; genus Brachyistius; species Brachyistius frenatus. Next base: position 136,281 of record NW_027210922.1, read on the forward strand.
GCGCGACGCGAATAAAACTTGAATTGAACCGAGCGATGTCACCTTGAATCCCATGATGAAGATGCCGAGCGTGTCCAGCACCGTCAGACAGACCTCCGTGGACACGTTGGCCTCCAGCAGACTCTGGCTGCTCGCGTCCGCTTCCGTGTGGGAGTACACTGCTTAGAAAAGCGCACGTGCGCACGTGCGCGCGCACACACACACACACACACACACACACACACACAAAGGCCACGTGTGGAGATAATGCTTCGGATGAACCCGATACCACACGATCTGCTCGGGGTTTGATTGCTCTGTTGATTGGTATCAGGGAATGATGATGATTTGCCAAGTGGTTAAATGATGCAAGAGATGCATTACTAGTGTCCACCAGCAGAGGTCAGTATAAGACAGAGAAACTGAAGCTGCTGCTTCATTCGTCCAAGGGGAAATGTTTTCCAGCTAAAATCATGCAGTTGATTAACTGGTTTGTCTGCTCCTGTATGATTCATATATATATATATATAAATAAAATTTTTTTTTTGTCATAAAAATCCTCCATTCAGTCTTACTGTTGTTGAACGTGTGCGCGTTCTCCAGGGTTCCCAGCTGCTGCAGGCGGGCGTGCAGGATCCCCGCCCTGTTACGAGACACGGGCAGAGTCAGAGACTTCCTGTCTGGAACCACGGGCCCCGCCCCCTCCTGGCTCCTGTCGTGGGGTGGGGGGAGGGGGGAAGAGACACAGGAAAAAGAAAAAAAACACACGACGGGTCAAAACAAAGAGTGAGAGGGACGCAAAAGCAGCGGACTGATGAGCGCGTGGAGGTGGTGGTCGTGCTTTTTAGTCAAGCAGAAGACAGAATGAAAGACGGGAGTCTCTTACCCGTGCAGGAGGGGGGGGGGGGCCGCGACATTAACCACAAAACTCGGCAGCGGTGTTACAAGATGGGAGAAGCAAAGGGTTAAAAGAGTCAGAGAGTATTTTAGGCTTGTTGATGTTTTTTGGTTGTTGTTTTTTTGTAAGCGACGGTCGATAAAAGTTTTAGTTTCAAGATTTAGCTCGTGGTTTAAATCGGCGCCGGACTCTACCTGGCGATGAATCTCTTCCCCATGTACCGGAACTGATGGAGGCAGACTCTGCGGGACAAACAGGTCGGAGGTCATGACGGCGCTCAGCGTTCAGCTCGAATCAAGCAGCTGTATTTTTTTTTTTTTTTTATTTAGCACAAAATGGCACAGAGATACAGTTCATACATTTTCACGGGAGGAGCCGTGTTTCCTCATTTTTTAAGGCCAAAATCATTGCCCCAATACATATATCTGATTTTTCCAACAATGTCAGTACTCTGGTTGAAAGTAAACAAACTGTAAAATGTATTTAGAATTGAATTTATTCAACATAAATGTTTGTACTTACTCGATTAATGTAAAGAAGTCCGTCAGTTCAGAGGGAGCCGCTTTGTTCCAGTAAGCAAAAAGAGCCTCTGATGGAAATAACAAGGATTATCATTATCATTAATATTATTATTATTATTATTATTATGACATATTGGCATGTGTCCAAAAAAAAAACAAAAAAACAAGCATGACTCAGCAGAAACTCCTACCCTCCGACATGCTCTTCAGGATATGCAGGAAGCACATGAGCAGGTGTTTGATCTCGTCCCGGTCCAGTTTGTCACAGCGCAGCACGGTGCTGCCCAGAGCCGACGCACACTGGTTCTGACGCAACACACACACACACACACACACACACACGAATGAAAATGAGTCGGCAGAATTTCCAGCAAATCGAAACCGTTTGAAAAAAAAAGAGATCAGATCACTTCAAACTTCAGAGAAAGAGAAATGTCATGTTTGGTTGTTTTTTTTTTTCGCCGATTCGATTTTCAGGTTTAGAGAAAACACGTTTACAGTCGCGGCATCCGAGGAAGTAAAAAGTGGAAAAAGGTGAGCGCGACATCCGCAAAAGGTCAAAAGCACCCAAACTCCCTGAAGGGACTCAGAAGAGGAACTTTTGGATATCTTAGGCGTTTTCGGACCGCGGGAACTATTTCACCGTTCTCGTGTGTGTCCGCTTTTTTTTTTTTTTTTGGGGGGGGGGGGGGGGGGGACTAGGAACCTTTTAAGTTCCTGTAACTTTTTTTTTAGTTCCTACCTCTGCTTGGGTACTCTCCCCCCGTTACCGCAGGAACTGGTGTGGCACGCACGGTAACGGTAAACTACGACGAGGGAAGAAAGAGTTTCAAATTTTCTTGACTTTGAATTTCACGAGAAGTTGAACTACGGAGGCTTTTTGGAGTCGACCCCTAGTGGCGCTCGCTGGTACTTAAGAAAAGTCCTTTGGGAGCCGTTTGGTCCGAAAACGCCGACATTGTACAGCCATTGTTGTACAATCATAACCAGAAGCTGCCGCGGTAGAGGTCACGCAGGTCAAACGGGATACTTGTATCGGCGTGTTTTCCTCCCGACTCCCATCCACCCTCCCGTCGCCGTCGGGCGCCGTGAGGAGAGAGAAGTCCATGGTGGCCCGCTTGGCCCCGCGGTTCTCGGGCCGCTCCTCGGCGTCGAGGGGGAGAGGGGGCACGTTGACCGAGTGCCTCCTGGGGAATCTCTCCTTTTGGTGGAGGTGGTGGTGGAGGTGGGAGCTTACGGGGCTGGGGGAGCTCTGGAGGAGGAGGAGTGCGAGGACGTCCCGAGATGGAGGTGAGTCACGGGAGAGCTGGCTTTACTTTTTTTTTTTTTTTTAATTATTTCTGTGTGTCGCCCAAAAGTTAACCTCCGATTAGAGGAGATTAATTCCTCAAAGGGGGAGATTTCCAACGTGATTTGAATCCAGCCTGCGCGACTCGTATTTCACCTCAACGCTCCGCTTAATTACAGCTGACATTATCCTCCTCTTACAAAGCGCCGCCGCTCCCGCATTTTAAATCCAGTCCTTGTGATTGAATTTAATCTCCGAGCTTCTTCCCGTTTTCTTTGCATTTTCTCAGTGAAATTCGGCTTTTGTGCGGAAAACCTGGGAAGCTCCGTTTGTTTTTCGGTCAGTCTGATGGAAACATGTGCAGTCGGCTTGTTTGGGAACCAATAAGAGTAATTGTACTGCTAGCTACAGGTGGGACTGCTGTTGCGTTTCGAGGCCTGTTTTAAAGTGTACATTCGTTTACATTTTGTCAGATTGGCGCCATTAGAAGTTACAATTTTTACAAATGGAGTTTCAAATTTCTGTTTCTGATGTAACCCCGGATGTAAAGACAGCTTTTTTTTTTCTATACTTTTTCATTTAAAAACACTCTGTTTTGCTTTGTCCTGATAAATATCTAATACACGACGTAGCCTGTATTTTTAAAGTTTTAAAATTCATCCAGATCGACTTAAATTACCTCGATCCTGAAGCTGCAAATTAAAAAGGAGCAGCGCGTGTAGGATTTGGTGACACCTAGTGGTGAGGTGGCAAACTGCAACCAGCTAAATACCCCCTTCGAGCACCCGCTTTCCAGGCGGGTAAAGAGAATCTACGCCGGTTGTGAAACTTAAAATCGGGGATACAAAACCACGCGCGCTCGGTTCGATGTACATTAAAACTGCTGAGCGGGCAGAACGAGCTCCAGCCACCTGCCACTCGTCAGGAGCGATTCATTAAGGTTGCAAACCAAAGCGGTCGTCTTACCTTCTCCAGGGAGTTGGTCTTGTCGCTGCTCTTGTCCAGCAGGCTGTTGGCAGAGTCGGTGGAGACCAGGGAGCCCCGGGAGTCGGCGTGGTGGACCGAGCTGACGTTGGGGGTGGAGCTGTGGGGGGACGCTGAGAGCGGGGAACAAATAACACATAATAAAAAAAAATTAAAAATCACAAAAGTTTTTTTTTTTTTGGGGGGGGGGGAGGAAGGGGGTTGTCATTTTGTGAAGTTTTCCCGAAGGTCTTATTTTCACCTGTTCCGGAGATGACCCCGAACACGTCCTTGTGGAGAGCGTTGTCGATGCAGCTTCCCGGTTTCTGAGGCGTCGCCGTGGCGTTCGGGGGCAGGCAGTCCTCCCTCGTGTTCTGGAGGGGGAGGGGGGGGGGTGCAGGAAAAATAAGAAAAAACACCAATAAAAAGTGCTTGAATTCTAACTTAAAAAACACTTAAAAAAAAAAGATGAGATCGCAGTTCAGTTTCCCGCCACTAGGTGTCAGCCTTACGCCGTGGTTGCCAAGAGGAGGCGACTCCTGGATGTCGAGCCTGTAGACGTTCTCCTGAAGCAGGCCGAACAGAGGCAGGTAGAGGGTGACCAGCCGGGCCTGCTGGCTCTGGAAGTGACACACACACAAAAAAGGGGTGAAAAAAAAAACCCAAAATAAAACTCGTCCTTTATTGTAAAAATGGAAAGAGCTCTGTTCTCGACTCACTTTGGCGGCGTAGCGGTCGTCGAACGTGTGTTTGATCATGAGCCCTTTGAGCACCTGGACGGCGATCTGCCGGATCTCCCGGTACTCCTGCAGAGCCCCGCCCACCTCCCTCAGCAGCAGGCCCGCCAGGAAGTGGTTCCGGCAGAAGTCGTCGGTCAGGGAGTAGTCCAGCTGGAGGTCTGAGGCGGAAATAAAAAATATTTTTTTTAAAACGCTTCAAGTTCGTCGGGGGGGGGGGGGGGGGGAACTTTCGTAGATTCGTAGTTTCGTCGTTCGCACCTTGGAATCTCTGTATTCGGCCTTTTCCGAAGGGCATGGGCAGATTCAGAGGGACGTAGTGCTCGTGGTTGCAAACCACCCGCAGGAATTCAAACTTAAACTCGTACAAAGTCTGAAAGAAAACGCGAGAGGAGCAACGTCTCAAGGCTTTCGCGTCGGCCTTGACTTGAAATAACTCGTTTCGGGTACATGAGAAGATGGTTGGAAGGAGGAGAGCTTATTCACCTTGGGGTCTCCGGGCATGAAGCAGTTCATGTAGTTGTTGATCTGCTTGAACACGAAGCCGCGGTCCAGGAAGGTGAAGCAGCGCTGAGGTGACAAGAGGAATGAACAGTAGTGAGATACAAAAAAAAAAAAAAAAAAAAATGATACAACACAAGTAGCTCCGCCCCCCCTTCCTCCCCGGAGATCCGATTGGTCGACTGTGACGTTTGGAACAAATCAGCGCGACAGCTGCTCGGCACCAGAAACTTTCCCTCCGCCATCTCGATGGGAATATATAACTGGAACTGAATTTCATATATTACGCAGTATAAGCTGTTTTTACTTGTTATAGGTGTATTAAATATAAAAATGTGAACTCCGTTGCCAGGGTCGTTGCTAAGGGGTCAGGCCTACTTCCTGGAGTGGTAAACGTCGAGTCCACAGACGCGACTGATCGCTTACCAGTTGTTAGTCATTACCCCACGCGTCGCCGTGGAAACGGAGATCGCACCAACGAAAAGTTTGACACTCTGAGAGCGAATTGCGCCACGACATGAAAACATTCAGCTCACGTGTTTCACTAACTTATAATAATCGCAGCATTGCACCCCACCCACCTCCTCCACCCCCACCCCAACCGACCTTCACAAACACCGCCAGGCTGTGGTTGGCGTTGCGAGCCGCGTCCAGGTTGTCCTTGTACTTCTGGGTGACGTGCGGCATCAGCATGTTGACCAGCGTCTCCACGGCGTGGTAGAAGGAGGCGGAAAACCGCTGGTTCCTGGAGAGCTGGACGAAAGACAGAAGAGATGGAGCGGGGGAGGGGGGAGGAGAGGGGGAGTTCGGGGAACGTGTCTTGAGGACGAGAAAGAACAACAACAACAACAATAAAAACAGAAAGTACCTTGATCTTCCCGCTCTCCACGAGGAAATGAGCCATGGATTTCACCAGAGCTTCGAAGAAGTACCACGAGTGCTGCGGGACGAACGCAAATGTTAACGTCTATTTAGAAAAGTGCTTCATCAGCAGCCGTTGTATGAAAATGTCTAATTCTCTGTTCGGAACGGAAGCCGCCGATGATTCGTGAGTAAAAGAAAAAAAAGGCAAAAGCAACAGCTGCATTCGACTTGAACTTCCCGACAAATGTCAAGACGACGTCGTTAACATTTTATATCTATAATAAGAAAATTGAAAAAAAAAAAAAAAAAAAATATCAGTCAACGGGAAAGCGAGTCACGGCCAACTTTAGCTAAAGCTAAACTGACTTCCAGAATCCCCCCCCTCCCCCACCCCGACTAAATGTCATTGTTATTCGGCCACGCTGTTCCGTATTAAACAGTATAAATATCAATAGTATGTGGAGAGACGGACACAATGAACTAAATAATAAAATGTGTTATTTTTTTTGGGTGATTGTTCATCTAAACAATGAGTTTTCTATTGTATGGTCACAAATTATTATTTTTTTTTTGGTGCAAAAATAAAATGCAACCTTTTCACCCCGTTATAGTTTCTTGGGGCAGTCTGAACACGTCCGACCTTTTGGTCTTACAATCATCCTTTATTTAAGTTCCTGCTTCTCTGCCTTTGTGCCGACTCACCTTCAGCAGCTTGTTGCTGGTGAGGAAGTCGGTGGACGGCTTGAGGATGGCCGTCATGGCTTTGGCCAGCTCCTCGTGCACCGTTTTCACGTTGGCGGAGGAATAAGGCTCCGGCTTAAACACGAACTGAGAGCGGAGACGGAGGAAATAGCAAGAAAGAAAGAAAAAAAAAATACATCGTTACGTCATCTCCGTTTTCTACGTAAACACACCGTGATATCGCCGTCTTAAATCCAGCGAGAAGAGACTGCACCTTGACATAAGATCTCAGGTAATGCTCGAGTCCTTCTTCGTGGCACTGAGCTACCACATGAACCATCACCCTGAAGACGAAGAGAAATATTCTATTCAATTCATTTCATTTCCATTTATGGAGCGCAATTAACACAGTGAAGTCCTTGCAACACAACTTTACAACATTATACAGAGGAATCAAACATGATTTAACAGTTCCCACGTAAGCTAGGAGGAAAAATCTCCAACACTAGGAAGGAAAAACTCCCTTTTAACAGGAAGTAAAACCTCCAACACTAGGAAGGAAAAACTCCCTTTTAACAGGAAGTAAAACCTCCAACACTAGGAAGGAAAAACTCCCTTTTAACAGGAAGTAAAACCTCCAACACTAGGAAGGAAAAACTCCCTTTTAACAGAAAGTAAAACCTCCAACAGCAGGAAGGAAAAACTCCCTTTTAACAGAAAGTAAAACCTCCAACAGCAGGAAGGAAAAACTCCCTTTTAACAGGAAGTAAAACCTCCAACAGCAGGAAGGAAAAACTCCCTTTTAACAGGAAGTAAAACCTCCAACAGAACCAGGCTAAAAAACAAAGAGAATAGTTTGATTGACACTCCTGTGGCGCAGTCAGGTTACGCCTCACCGATAGAATAAGCCCGAACCGACAGGTCGCCACGGTAACCTATGCGGCCAACTTAACCTGGTTTTGAAGCAGGTTATGGTCGAGATAAGAAAGCTCCGCCCACTGACCAATCACTTCTCTCGGGGGAAAAATGTCATCACCAATCGTGACGAAGATCAGACGGAGCTCGGTGCGCCGAATGATTTCTATTTGACATAGATTATATTTCACAGCGTTTTTTTTTTATTTTTTACTTATACCATCCTATAGAGACGTGCACTGAATTACGTGTGTGTGTGTGTGTGTGTGTGTGTGTGTGTGTGTGTGTGTGTGTGGGCGGGCGTGCGTGTCCTCGCCTGGTCACGTTGACGGCCACGTCCTCGTGCGTGGCTCTGGTGAGGACGCAGAACAGCTGGTTGAGGATGGTGGGTAAAAAGTTCACCATCACGTGACCTTCCATGGCATGAAGGCTCTTAAGAGGGAAGGAGGGAAAAAGGAAAGAGAGAAAGACTTTAGCTTTGTCACACTCCCTTTTGAACGGAAAAAAAAAAAAAAATTGTACTTGATAGTGCGTGAACAAAAAAAAAAAAAAAGAGGGAGCGCTCCGTTTCTCCTTCGAGGCGTCGGAAAAGAAACCTCCGCGTACCTTCAGGTATTTCACCAGCTCGCCCTCCGAAGCTTGTTCTGACATCTCCATGCTCTGACGGTGGTGGAAGAAGTTGTGCAAGTGCTGATCCTAACGCAAACACAGAATACAGAAATCACATTTTAAGGGTCTTTTTTTTTTTTTTTTTTGTCGTGTGTGTGTGTGTGTGTGTGTGTGTGTGTGTGTGTGTTACCTGAGTGTAAACCGTGGAAACCAGATGAGTCGAGACTTTGAACAGGGGCTTCCCTCCGTCCACCCATTTGATCTCCACGCCAGAGTGCTATAAAAAAGACGAGCGGGCATCAGCGCTGCTAGTGCAAGAAGAAAATCACGGTTTTTCTTTCTCTTTTTTTGTAAAATGGGAAGAAAGCGGTTTTAACCACAGTAAGATAGACAAAGTAAGGTTTTATTTTTTTTTAATACTGCTATTTCTATTTAAAGGTGGTACCCTTGGTTGAAGAAAATACCTCCCACATCTCAGGATTCTTTTATTCTTCAAATTCGAGCAAATTTCAATGGAGTTTGGTTTACAAGGAAATGTTGCGCTCTAAACAAACAGAAACACCGAAATATGACGACACATTTTGGCTTTATTGGGAAAGCACATTAAAACATTAAAAAAAATACATAATAATAAAAATTAAAAAAATCGGCGCTCGACTCGATGCCCATATTTGGACATAATCCCGCGGCTCTAATTAAATTCGCAGGAAAACTAATTAGCTGCGCGTCAGACAAAAACGGCATCGTGGGGCTTCCCGTGGCGGGAATGCTATTGGTTGTTCGTTTTTTTTAATGGATTACATTTTACTACCGATTAGATTTCGCCCAGGTCCCGATCCAATCATCGCTAATGAGATCTTCATCCGTTTAAACCGCCGACCGCTTCCTTAAAACAGCTTGAGGGCGATGCTGGAACGTTTTCCTCGATGGGGTCCTGAAAGCTCAGCAGATTATTCATTGATAATTTGGGAACGGGCCGTCGCGAAGCCTGGAGTTTGGGATTTTGGGCCGGGCGCCGTCGTTGCCGGCTCGGAGCAGGAAGTGACCATATTTGGACGAGCGGGGGGGAGGAGCCAGCGGTGGATCTGACTCCGTCTGATTGGAAACCTGACAAAACTACGTCGGATCGTCACGAGGCTTCAAGTGAATCAGTTCAAACATCTTAAATGTAATTATGAGAAATTTGACCGTTCCTTTTGTATTTATTGGCCCTCTTAAAACAGACCCCGCCCCAAAAACAACCTTTTTGAAGGTTATTTTCAAATTAGTTTCCGATTTATTTTAAGATGGGCCGCCAGCAAAAACAAATGAGAAGCTCCTTCTCGCTCCGACTTTAGCTAAACGACACCGAGATAACTGGTGGAAAAAAAACTGTTGGGACTTTGAACGGGAGTCTGCGGAGGTTTTTTGTTTTTTGGAGCCGACCTCTAGTGGCGCTCGGTGGTATCGCACCTTAAGGCGCTTCCCTCGTCGGCCTCGTTCTTCACACCCGGAAACGCTAACGTCCTACTTTTTACGTCCAAGCCTGCCGTCCGCGGTTCCTTTCGGCAACACGTTATCGATCTGGAGTCGTCGAACGTTCAACGACATTGGTTTTACCTTGCTGCCGCCGTCCTGCGAGCCGAGGTACCCCGCCGGCAGGTTGGCCGCCACGGGCAGCTGCTGCTCGCTCACGATGACTCGGCCGTCCCTCAGCAAAGGCAGCCAGGCCGAACCCACTGGAAGGAGACGACTCGTTAGTGGCGCCATTAACCCGACACCCCCGAAGCTCCGACTGGAAAACTGAAATCGATTTCACTTATTTGCCGTTCGCACGTTTCCCGAAGCTCAACTTGACATTTTGTTGATTTGAATCCGCCTCTCAGGTTGATCTCCCTTCACCTGACAGTTAAATGGTTGAACTACAAGCTCAACTGTGGCAACAATCTCACCTCCGTCTGCTCCTTATCGCTGTGATAAAAACTTACAACACTTCAGACGTGGGGAGGTGTTGAGTGTGGGGGGGGAGGAGGGGTTGGGGTGGGGGGGGGGGGATTGTCAGCCCACCTGGAGCCTCCACCAGGTCTTTCTTCTTGCTGTTGCTGTCGCAGCTGACGTGGTAGAAGGTGAAGAGGAGGTGATGCTTCTCATGCAGCTGAGTAGGCAGCTCGATCTTTATCTGAAGGTTGAGAAAGAAGAAGAAGAAAAAAAAAAAGAAGCTCCTGAGGTTGTTTTCTCCCCCTTTTAATACAGAGAGAGAGAGAGAGAGAGAGAACAAAAAAAGCTTTGTTGGGGAAAATAAAAACGATACAAAAAAATTAAATTAAAAAAAGCCCCGCGGTGGATTTCCACCGAGGAACCCGGCGCAGAACTGAAATGTGCTAAAAAAAAAAAACAATGAAAGAGGGGCTTCAAAACGCACTCGCTCGCAAAGAAATGAGCTGCTGACGAGCACGTTGTAGTCATTCAACTCGTGATTGTGAGCGATATCGGGCGGAGAGGTACCTCGTCGTAGAACTCGGGGTTCTGCTGGTGGTGCAGGACGGCCGCGTGCGCCTGCTTGGTGAACAGAGGACCTCCTGGACGGCCGTAGATGCACTGCAGCGGATTCAACAAGGGAAGAGATCGATCCACCGGGTTATGAGAGATATCAAGGAAACGTCTGAAGTCAGAACCTGCGACAAAATCGACTATTCCCGAAGTCGAGACCGAAGTCCTAAATGGAGACTAACGAGTCCGTAGCCGCGACCGGAGGAAAGATCAAGGAGCCCCAAAACGAATCCTTAGTCAAGACCGAGGAGTCCAAAGTCAAGTCTGAAGTCTGAACCGACACCATTAAAGTCAAGACCAACAAATTCCGAGTCAAAACCAAGTCATCGTACAACTTGAAATTACAAATGTAACAGTCAATCCATTAAATACAAGAATGGAGGCTCTTCAATATGTTTTTTTTTTTTTTTCTGTATTCATTACTTTAATAAACAAAAGCTTTATGCACCAACACGGTCAAAATGTGTCTCTGCCCGCAGTGAGCACATTAACATCGTTGGAAAAAAATTCATTTTGGACTTTTGAACAACAATCGATGCCATTAATGTGAAGCAGCTTCGTTTTGTTTTAATTCAAAGTTGGCGACAGGTACAAATTTGAAGTCTGCCGACTCGACGTTTTAACGTCCAAGTTTGGATAAAGCGGCGGTGCGTGCTGCCAAATGCACCTTTAAATCTTTGCCCGTGCGATGCGATTGGCTCAAAGGAAGCGTCCTTCCAGAAAAACAAAGAGTCGATTCACTTTTATTTATTTTTTTCCTCCCCCCCTGACGATGTGTCGTCTGGGGAGAGAGAGGGGGCGGGGGGGGGGGGGGGAAACATCGAGCCCCTCCAAGTCAAGGTCGGCTCAAAGTCACCAGACTCGCAAGTCCGCCCGCTCGGTTATATACCCGTCGTAATGGAAATGCACCTTCAGCGTCTGAGCGTCGTCCGAGTCCGAGTCCTTGAACTCGATGCAAACGGCGATGTTCCTCGCCTGTGCAGAGGAGACAAAAAAAACAACAACAAAAAACAAAAAAAACAAGGCAGATTATATAAACGGATAAAGCAAGAGCCGTTTCCAAAAAAAAAAAACCTCCCCTCTCGGCGTAGAAGCACATTTGCTGGCAGACAATTTTCTCGACTGTAACTCTCGAGTCCCATTAGTTTCAATAAAAAGATGGAAAATATTCCAGGGAAGGATTTGAGAGCTCTCGTTTAATAAAAAAAAAAAAAAAGAAAGAAAGAAAAGGGGGTCAGGGGGGGGGGGGCGTAGGTTTGGTTTCCTGTATGGAGCTGACCTCGTGAAAATAACGAGCTCGTATTAATGTATTAATCAGAAGCTCTCCGGGAGGATAATTCTATCCGGCTCTGCTGCTGCTTGGCTTTCGACGAGCCGCAGGCGGTTTTTGCCAGTTTAGCCTGGTAGGGCTTAAAAAAAAAAAAAAAAAAAAATGATGACGATGCAATAAAAGCCCCGCCGGGACAAAAAAAAAAAAAAAAAAAAAAAGACTACCTTGGCGAAGGACTTCTGCCCGTCGTACTTGAGGTGTTTGGGGTAGACGTAGAGGTGGTTCTTGTAGACGGTGAACGGCTGGGAGCACTTGGCGATGCACGGCACGAACTCCTCCACCTCCAGGAGCGCGCCGCCGCCGCCGCCGCCGGGCCCGTTGCCCTCCGAGCTCCTCACGGGGACGTAGGAGGAAGTGACGCAATCTACGGGAAGGGTGGGAGGACGAGGTTAAAAGTCCGACGGGTTCTAAAAAGACGGCGAGAAAAAGGGTAAATATTTAGAGGCTTTTTTTTTTTTATTTTTTTTTTTTTTACCGGCGACATCCGGAGCCACGCTGTCGACGGTTACGTCTAAGTTCCCCAAGAGCACGGGAAGTTTGGCCATTTTCTCCGGTCTGTCGGGGAAAACACAGAGACAGAAAAAAAGACAACAACAACAACAACAAAAAAACACGTTATAAAAGCATGAAAAAGTTCGAAGGGAAATAAAAAAAAAATTAAAAAAAGGGGAGAGCGAGACGTACTTTCTGAAGTCGGTGAGCAGTTTGAACATGTCCTCGTCTGACAGCTTGCTGCTGTCCTGTCGGTAAAGAGCCGAGAAGCGGGCGCTTTTGTCCAAAGTTCCCGACGCGTCTTTAAACACGGGCCTGCGGAGAAAGACGGATATAAAAAAAATACCTCCACCCCTAAAGGAGGGGGGGGCGGGACCGGCGCGGTTAACCGCCGACACCGGTCGTCCGGTCGGTCCGCCCTTCAGAGCGGCCGAGCTCACGCCGAGTCGGCAGGCTGCGTTCGGGCTAGGCTAGGCTAGGCTAGGCTTAGGGCAATGTATATCTGCTTTAGCTTAGCATAAGATAACTTCATACCTCGCTGCCCAGGCGAACGGCATCCTGTACTGTCCCAGGCGGCTGCACGCCGTCTTGGCGTTCTTCAGAACCTTCTGAGCCATCTGGACAAAAAAAAACAACAACAACAACAACAGGCGATTCATTATTAATAACCGCTGACGCCGTTATTTACATGCTCACGGGGCGCCGATGTGAGCACCTTAGCCGAGTCCGAGCTCTTCATGTACGGCTCGGTGCAGTGGGTGATCCCGCCCTGGAGGACCTTCTCGACCCTGGCCACCAGGAAGATCTCCGGATGGGGGCACGTGACCGAGAACACCCCCTTCCTGGGGTACCGGAGGGCCCCCTCCGGGAGCCCGCCGGCGAGCTTGTGGCCGTCGTCGCCGTTGATCTGCGAGTCCGTGCCGCCGCCGTGACCCGACGTCATCTGCCGCACCAGAGGGTGGTTGAGGTCCACGTGGAAGTCGCCGGAGATCTTTCGACCGTTCTGGACGTCGAAGAGCGACAGAACCACGTAGAACGGCTCCACCTTCGACCGGAGAGGAAGAACAACGTCAGAGAAAGACGATGGGGTTGCTCGTCCTCCGCTAATGTACCGTTGATGGGATTCATCCTCCCGTTCACTTTTTCCATTACGCAAAGCCGTGTGTGTGTGTGTGTGTGTGTGTGTGTGTGTGTGTGTGTGTGTGTGTGTGTGTGTGTGTGTGTAATAGCTGTGATTTTTCCATCCGAGCGCAAGAGTGCCGAAGAGACAAGAGATCTCAGACTGGTGCCGGTGCACGGTGGGAGGGCCCGGGCTGGTTGCCATGGTAGCGGCCATTAGTAGTGCACCGTGTTAGTGTGTGTGCGTGTGTGTGCGCGTGTGTGTGCGTGTGTGACAGGCGTGTGTGTGTGTGTGTGTGTGGGTGGTGTGTGTGTGTGTGCGTGCGTGTGTGTGTGTGTGTGTGTGTGTGTGTGTGTGTGCGTGTGTGTGTGTGTGCGTGTGTGTGCGTGCGTGTGTGTGTGTGTGTGCGTGCGTGTGTGTGTGTGTGTGCGTGTGTGTGTGTGTGTGTGTGTGTGTGTGTGTGCGTGTGTGTGTGTGTGCGTGTGCGTGTGTAGCCAACTGGGCCATCTCAGCTGTCCGTGATCTTCCTAAGCGATTTAAACCTCGCCCTCAAGCTTCCCGGACTTTTTTTTTCCCTACATGCAAATACGTGTGGCGTATTTGCATGCAGTTGATTTGACTGTTTGTTGTTGTTGTTGTTGTTGTTGTTTTTAAACCGAAACGTACGTTTGTCGTCGGCCCCTCTTCGTTCTCGGCGACGCAGCCCTGCAGGTTGAACGACAGGTCGTGGCAGCTGACCAGGACTCTCTTCCCGAACTTCTCCTCGAACTGCCGCACGTCCGGCTCGATGCCGGAGAAGTCCAGCTTCTGCGTCGAGAGGGGCCAAAAAAGGCCGAAATTACAATGAAGTCGTCGTCGCGGCGACGCCGCCGAAGTGAGTGAGTGCGTGAGTGCGTTTTCTTCGTCACCTGTGTGTCGGGGTCCAGAGTGAACAGCTTGAGGCGAGCTTCGCTCCTCATTTTGGATTCTATGTCTCTGGCAGTCTGTTAAAAAAAATAAAAATAAAATAAAAATACGACTTTGCACTCACAAATAGATCATTATTAAAACAAAAAGAAGCTGCCCTGCCACTTTGTGAAGTCAAACTTTCCCCCATTATGTCCAAACCGCAGACATCATTTTACCTGTGGGGGATATTTGGCAAATTGCAAAAAAAAAAACAGTTTGACTCGGAAAACCCATTATTATAATGTTTTACTGCTGAGAAGCCGAACAATAACAATGATAATAACAATAAGGAACATGTCATCCCCAAAAATAATTTGCGTCTTAGTTGAACTGTATTCGCTTTGGCCGACTTTTCAGTTGTTCTACATGCAGTAAGTTTCGACCATTAAAGCTGCATGAGGTTTCGAAGCCACTGCTGCGCTCCCATTGGCCACGTCCGGCCTCTTTATTTGGGACCAAACAAACACTCCAGCAGATGTTTGCTTGGTCGGCGCCGAGAGGAAAATGTGGGGACCCGGTTGCAGGAAATACAGCTGTTGTAAGCTGCCACACTCAAAGCCCCCCCCCGCCCCCCCTAACCCTAACCCTCCTTCACCCCCCCCCCAAAAAAAGCTCCGGTTACAATCCTGGCCGCTTCCAAGTGAACTCGCGGGACCCTCAGACGTCCAAACTACGAGTACACGGCGAGAGATCTGGCTCGTTGAGCGGCCGAACAGAGGCGGGAACCATTTGGTTTTAATGTGTCGGCGTGGATGGGAAACGCAGGGCTTACCTGAAAGGTGTCCTGGAAGCTTCCGGAGGAAAGGTCTGCTTTCCCGTGCTCCTCGTCTGTTGGAGAGATCAACATGAGCTGAGGGCTGTCGCATAAAAAAAAACAAAAAAACAAAAAGAACATAGTGACGTCCGAAGTCGCCGCGGTAACGACGGCTTTCCCGCGTCCAACGAGGTCACGCCGGGTGGCGTAGCCTCGTAGATGCGCAGACGGAGGACACCCACCGTCGTGCAGGTCCCCGTTCCTCTTCTCCTGCATGGCCTGCTCGAAGCCGCTGTGGAGGATCTTGTTGAGGGTGCCGATCCACTCCTCCATCTCCGCCTCGCCGTCCGCCGCCAGCAGGAACGTGCTCTTGTCCTGCATCTTCAGCTCGAAGGCGAAACGCCGCACTTTGCCGTTCTGAAAGAGCCACAACAACAAACAACAACAAACAAAAAAAAACACACACAAAAAAAATGATATCAGTCGCTTTGGGTATTTTTTTCTTAAATTCAAGTTTAAATGACATACGAGCCATTAATGTGCCTTTATAGCAGGGGGCTCCAACCTGTAGCTCCCGAACTACCAGTAGCTCTTTACCTGTTTCTGAAAGAGATTGGGGAACGTTCGCACAGCACACAGGTCTTCCCATATATGTATATTATTTGATTTTTTTTTTTAACTGTCTGAGAGAACAACGCTATCAATGAATGATGGTCTAGGCTACGAAGAGAAAATAAAGACAAACGTCGCTAAACAAATGTTTAGTATCCGTCCTGCTCGCGTGCGAAGTTTTCCCGCGCGACTGAATCGTGGCAGTTCGTCAGATTAAACTCGCTCCTTCATGCCACAAGAAAACCCGCGAAAACCGCAACAATTGAACACGATATCTTTTCACAGAATGAGCTCAAACCAGTACCGACCTCGCGCCCGTGTCAGCCAGCTGCTAAACAAACAAAAGCCGTCACCTTTTTCCTTCTTTTTAACTTTTTTTTTTTTTTCCTCGTCTTTTTAGCCGCTCTGCCGCTTCTTTCTAAACTACTTCCGGTTTCGGTCCTTCAGAATAAAAGCGTCACAGGAAGTGCACCGATGGCAATCTCCGAATAAAAGACGTGAAAAAGATCGAACTTGAAATAATCTGCACTGTGTTAGAGGTCCTTTACAAGCAACGCGATCGATTAACGAGTGGACAATCCTTCCTTTTCCTTTCCTTCCCTTTAAATTAGGCAAGTAGCACAAATACAGTATTTCCCAAAAGCGCCGTATAAATTTGTTATTGTTCACATAAAAGAAGCTTATTCAGCTGGTTTGGGTGGAGCTCAACTATGTGAATAAATGTTACTGAACACGAGCAGCTCTCGGATGCTTTTATTTTGTCAAAGTAGCTCTCGGAGGGAAAAAAAAAAAAAAAAAAAAAAAGGTTGGACACCTCGTTCTTTAGAGACAGATTTTCTACGATAAATTTAAAGAATGCTTTTTCATGCTTCGGTTTTAAAAGCCCCCTCCCGTGCGCCTTACCTGAACGACCCCCATGCACGAGTCCAGGAAGATGGTTCCTTTGGGCTCCTTGGAGGTGTTCTCATCCTTGTAGAAGTTGAGGTTGTAGGATCCGTCGCCCAGCTGAGCCAGATGGAAGTACCTCCTCTTGAACGACTACAGGATATAAAAAAAATAAAATAAAAATAGAGAACGTTAAACATCCCAAACGGCTTCTTTCGCTCTAAAAATACTTCGTAGTGGAAAGCTCACGGGTAAAATGAAAAACTATGTCAAGTTATGGGCTACCTTGAGCAAAGGCTAATTAGATTTCCTTATGTGCAGAAGGGAAAAAGATAAATGTTGTAATAAGAAGCTTCATTTTGGGTTAATCAAAAAAAAAAAAAAAACAAGTCCTGTTTGTTTCATCAAACTACCGTGGGTGTGGTTTTTAGATCTGATCGAATGGGAAACCCGAGGACACTACGCCCCGCCCACCAAAAGCAGGAAACCTGAGCGCACCACAGGCCTGTCAATCAAACAGACACCCCCCCAAAAATACATCATTTTCGATGCTTCATTTCGAATTAACGACGGATCGCTTTCAGATGGACCGGACGGAAAAACGAATAAGAAGCAGCGACTTTAGCTAAAAGAAACAACAACAACAACAACAACAACGAGAGTCTACGGAGCCGACCTCGAGTGGCACTCTAACGTGAACGTTTTTTGTTTTTTTTTGTGGAAGAATGAGGGCGTCCATTAAAACAACAAGTTGGAAGCTGCACACCCACCCGCATAGTCACACTGATTGCACTGTTCATGTTGCCTTTGTACAGCCAGCCGTGCTTGGACACTCCGCCCTTCTGAGAGCCGAGGGACGCCGTGTCCTGGAGGGGAGGTGTGGGGGTGTGGGGGTAGGGGAGGGGAGGGGGGGGGGACGACATTAAAACAAGATGAAGCAACACACACGGTTAAGACTAACATGTGCACATGTGTTTCCTTTCCAATGACGGTGGATGAACACACACACACACACACACACACACACACACACACACGCACACACACACACACACACACACACACACACACACACACGCCCTTCGCATTTTTTTCTGAGCTTAAGGATCTGCTGACGGCCCCCTCGAGAGGCGACGTGGGAGGACGGGAGCCGGCATCGACTGTCCCGAGAAGAAAGCTCTTCATTAAGATCGAGGTTAAGATCCAACCCCTGCACTTCTGGAATCTCTCGGGGGGGGGGGGGGGATTAAAGGTCGCTGACCTTCGGTCGAATCGATGCCGGGATGCGCTCTTAAAACGCCGACACACCTCGTCGAGGACGTTCCGGGACGTCAAAGGAGAGGCTTGTGAAATTAAATAAATGACGCGAATGTCGGACGATAGAATTTGCTGTCTTTTGCGTTGCTCGTTATTGAGTCGATCCAGAAGTGGGTCGTGAAAAGACACAACGAGGCTTTTTCTGAAAGGAGGAAGAGAGAAAGTTTGGGATCGTTGGTAATCTTACCTCGTCTTTTCCCACGTCTTCGTCCACCTCAAAAAGGTGAGCCGCCAGCTTCTCGGGTCTCGACACCTTACTGAAAGGAAGGAGAGAAGGTAACTTAGACTTGGATGATCGGCTCGGCTTTAAGGCGCCCGTTCCCACCAAGCGGCGACCGGCGGGTTCGTGGACGGCCGTCGCCAAGCCTGGAGTTCGGAATTTGGCCGGCGCCATCTTTGCTAGTTCGGAGCAGGAAGTGACCGTATTTGGAAGCGCTTGAGAGGGAAGGGGAGGGGAGGGGAGGGGAGGGGGGGAAGCTAGCGGGGGACCTGACTCAATCTGATTGGAAACCCTGCGATACCGCGTCCCGCCCACCGATAGCCGTAACACGACCGCACCACGGGCCTGTCAATCAAACAAGACACGCCCCCAAAAACACAACTCTTGGATGCTTTATTGAATAATGAATGGCGGGATTATTTCCAGACGGACCGCCAGAAAACGAATAAGAAGGAGCGACTTTAGCTGAACAACACTGAGATAACTCGTTGGGAATTAGTTTTATTTTATGATACTGGTTGAATGGGAGTCTATGGAGGGTTTTTTTTTCTTTTCTTCGTAGCCGCCCTCTAGTGGCACTCGGTGGTACTGCAGCCTTTATGGCAGTTCTGCTCGGGCCTCATTTTTCAGAGCTGGGAACACTTTTATACACAGTCTGCCGTTCCCAGCTGGTATTAACATGCTTCTCCACCAAAGGAAAGAAACGCGACGAGAAACTATTCCCACATTCGTGACCGAGAGGTACAAATGAAATATACAGTTCTGTTCCAGGACGTAAATATAATTTCGGTAGTGCTTCTAGTTTTTCGACAGGATGTAGCTGGAACAATGCAGCTGCCTCTCCGAGAGCAGCTCAAAACCCCAGACGGACAGTTTGCCCTTTGACCTTTGCACGACCCAGCCTCACTCTGGGGAGCTACGAGCGTAAACAGCGCCGGCGGCTCGTCTGACTTTTACTCCGCGGCCGTTCTTAAACGTGAAGCGCAAACATCTGCGGAGCTCATTCCTGTCCTCGAGGAAACTTGAAAGCGGCTCGTCCAAGGACACACAAGTGCATTGTGGGGGGAGGGGGGGTTCTCCTTTTTCCGTTTTAATGAGAACAGTCAACAGCGGGCCCAGAATAGTCCCGTTTATCCTTTGGCAGAAAAAAACAAAACAAAACACACAAAAAAACAGAGGAAGTCTGCTATTGGGTTTGTGCGAGAGCTTTCGAGAACTTCCAGGACAGATTTCCGTGTTTCTAGGGTTCTGGTTGAATCGAACACCACAGGATATTAAATATGGAGGGCCAAACCTACCGAGAGGACACATACGCACTCAACCAGATGAACAAAAAAAATGGTCAAAATTGAAGTAGCAGAGGCCTAGAGGGTTTAAGATCTCAATTTTGAGTCACCACCTTGGTGTTTTTGAAGCCAGAAGTGACCATATTTGGACGAGTTGGGGGAGGAGCTAGCGGTGGCTCTGACTCAGCCCACCGATAGCAGAAACCTGACTGCACCACTGGCCTGTCAATCAAACACAACCCCAAAAAAGACGGCTTTTTCTTTTTGAGGCCTAATATCTATTTCACGAGCTGAATGGGAGTCTACGGAGCCAAACCCCCTGGTGGCCCTCGGTGGTATTGCAGCTTACATTGGTCTCGTTTTTCAGACCTGGAGGCTACGTCCACTTTTATATACGGCCTCTGGTTTTAACCCGAGTTGACCCCGATGGCATCACCATGACATCAGCGGGGGTTATTTAGATGAACACCTGTTAGTGCAGCTGAGTGTCACACACACACACACACACACACACACACACACACACACACACACACACACACACACACACACACACACACTCACTTTGGGAGCTGGCGGAAGTCTCCGGAGTACTCCTCGTACTTGTAGTTGACCACATGCCAGTCAGACTTGTAGGTTTTGAGACACTGCAGAGACAGAAAGCGAAAGACGGGGGTCACTTCGCGGAGACGCCGACGGGCTTAGGTTACTAAAATAACCTCAGAACCGTGAATAGATAGGTGGACTTTGCTGCTGTTAAAGAGAGACTTCCAGATTCGAAGGAGCTTCATGCAACTATAGAAAGAACACTAAAAATAAAATGGCATGCAGATGAATTAGCGAGACAAAAGTGTGCATAAAACTCATTTTAAATACAGCAATGTGTAACCATCACTTCCTTTGATAAAAGGCATTTAATTCACTATTTTCTTTCATAAAGCGATTTTAGTTTGGAAAGTTTACTCCGTAAAACTGCAAGTTTCCGCCAACATTTCAGAGAATTGCGACAATTGATTATTTGTGATCGTGAGATCTCGATTTCCTGGACGGACAAATTAAACTTCAGTTAAAACAAACAAGAAGAGTGCATATGTTTTTTTTGGAGGGGGTTATGCGGGGTGAAAATGTTTCCAACACCTCTGACACAGCTGTAAAAAAAATAAATAAAACACACACATTTAGTCCGACGTGTTTTCATAAGTTCTGTGAATTCATTTAAAAAAAAAAAAAAAAACACGTGTCGAGGGAGTCGGAGGCGGCACAGCTGCTCCAGATGTAGTCCTGATGTAATTCCTGGCTGCGGCCGTGCGGGGCTATCACCTATCGGTTGGGGGGGGGGGGGGGTGTCTAAATCACGCGAACTGGCTGGATTTGTTTTCCGAACTGATCCGAGTCCGAAAAAGCGAAGCACCCGGCGTTCGGGCGGGAATTTTTTTTTTTTTTTTTTTTTTTTTTTTAAATCGATGGCGTCGCTCCAAACCGAGGAGGATCGGTCACGGAGAAGGAGAGAGAGGAAAAAAAAACAAAACAAAGCGAGGCTTTACTTCCAGGTGCGTATTATGCGCTTTTTACCTCTTGGACAAACAGAGAGTGAGCTTCTTTCTCGGCAGTCTCCGGCACGGTGGAGGACAGAGTTCGGCCCTGGCGCCGCAGGGTGGAGATCTGAGGACGGAGAGAGACGGAAAGCAGGCGTTAAAAAAAAACAACAACAACAACAACAACAACAAAAGGCCGGCATTAACTCTGTAAAGTACCTCGAGGCCGCTGAGTGCATTAAAACTGCTCTGACGTCCTCTACGGATGGCGTGCGTTAGCGTGTGTTTTTGTGTAGCACGTGCGCATGCTAACACCCATATGTCTGCACCCCCCTCCTCCCCCCTCCTCCCCCCTCTTCCCCTTCCTTCCTTCTCGCCTCTCGAGCCCAGTGATGTAAAACATATGGCAGGTTAAGACAGATGGACATATATACACACACACACACAGAGTCCTGGGCAGTTACTAATGGCCGTGCGCACTGCAGACGGCCTTGTAATGACCCCCCCCTCTCCCCCTCTCCCTCTCCACCCCCCCCCTCTCCCTCCGCCCATCATCTCCCGATTGCGAAATAGGCTGCAAGCAGATCGTGCAGTTTTCGTCGATTTGTTTTTTCTCCCAAAAAGGAGGAAAGATCTCCACAAGATGCGCTCGCTTCTTGTTTTTGTTGTTGTTGTTTTCCTCCTCCCCCCCCCCCCCAGCAAACGTCGGGGGAC
This sequence comes from Brachyistius frenatus, assembly GCF_029030835.1. Taxonomy (NCBI): domain Eukaryota; kingdom Metazoa; phylum Chordata; class Actinopteri; family Embiotocidae; genus Brachyistius; species Brachyistius frenatus. The sequence continues at coordinate 157,979 of NW_027210922.1, forward strand.
TATTTTCCGCTGCGCGTTGATTTATTTTACAGGAAGCGGGAGAGTTTGTGCGGGGAGAGAATAAACTGCCGCGCCCGTGTTCATCCCAACATCACCCAGCAGTAACGCCGTGTTTGTTTCGTCCCTTCGTTTTTGTCGGCTCGCTCTTTTCTTCGGGTTTATCGACGGGAATAAAAATAAATTAAAAAAAAAAAAAAAAAAAAAAAAACGTCCCGCCTCTCGGGACACTTCAGGAATTTGGACGAACGGCGAAATGTTTCTTTGTTTTCTCCAAACCGGGAGTGGACCCTCGCTGAGATCCACCGCGGCGCCGCAGTGAAGCCAGCCGATTCTGTAATTTGTTGTTGTTGTTGTTGTTGTTGTTGTTGTTGTATATACGGTATACGTTCAGGGTCGAGGAGATGCCTCGTCTCTTTCTTACCTGGAAGTCGTCGGTGGGGAACTGCAGCATGTCCCGCAGGACGTCGCCGGCGATCTGCGCCTTCCTCTGCAGCAGCACGTTCTCGTAGTCCAGCGGCTCCACGACCTTCGGCTTCACCTTCAAAAAAGGAACGAGACCGACGGCATCATTCGGGGGTTCATTTATTTATTTTCCCTTTCCTTTTGTTTCGAAGACATTCATAGGCAAGTCGACGAGCGGGTGTATCGTGGCATGGGATTGTGAGGAGGGGCGGGGGGGTGGAGGGGGGGGGGGTGGCGGAATCCATTGAGCGTTCAACGCCGTCCGGGCAACAAGCCGCCATTGTCCTCTCGCCGGGAGGAGAAGCGGGAACGCCGGTCGTACCAGTCGCAGTGTCACGAGCGGCGAAAAAAAAAAAAAGCAGACGTGGGTAAAGCCCCCCTCCCCTCCCCCTCCCCCCACCCTCGGCACGTAAAATATGCACCGAAAGCGGGTGTTTAGCTTAGCTTAGCATTAAAGACTGGAAACAGTAAGGTGTGTGGGGGGAGGGGGGTTTAGCAGCTAGCCCGGCTACGTCTGACAGACTTGATCGACTTGTTGTAGTTCGCGAAACGAACGAAACGTAAAAAAGGGTTTTTGAGAAATCGGGCTCCGGCGGTTTTCCCCCCCCCCCCCCCCTCCAAAAAAAAAAAAGTCGCTCGTTTAAAATTTGGACCTCGCGACGGCGACGGAGGAAAACGTGACGAGGACGGGGTTGTTGTTGTTGTTGTTTTCTTTGTTCGCGTTCATCTTTAACGGCTAACAATAGCGCCCGTATGACCCGTTAAAAACAACAAAAACAACAAAAACAACAAAAACAGCAACGTGGGAAATGATCATACGAGTGAACGGTAAAGTGATTGGGAAACTCTGACGTCCCCCCCCCCCCCTTCATCAGCGCTCATCTTCTGCCCGTTCTCTAAACTGTTTCCGGTTCGGTTCACTCGATGTGATCCAGATTATTTGGATTAGCCTCCTGGTCCCGGTCCAACGTACACAGAACAAACTGAGGCCAAATTTTTTTTTGACAGTACACCCCCCCCCCCCACCACCACCACCACCACCGCAACCTCCTCTCCCCCTCCTCCCCCGATGACGACGTAATAAAATCATCCCTCCCTACGTCTCTCTACGGCCCCCCCGTTTGGACGTCAAAGATCCTCTGACGTCACGCTGGACGGACGGACGGACGATAACAGAGGACGTGACCTCCGGGACTCGCCGGCAACCAACTCGCCCAATAAAGACGAGGAAGTGAAGTGTGACGAGGAAGATTATCGTGACGTCACTCTGACCCGCTGCCGTTCCCGGGAAGCTCGAATGAAGGCACTTTTCTTTTTTTTTTATTCGGCGCCTTCAAATCTTCCGCTCCGAAAATGAACAGTTCGCTTTTGACTTTGCATCTTTCTTTTTTTTTTCTTTCTTTGTCTTTTCTTTTCTTCTTTTTTTTTGAATCTCTGCAGCAGCCGACTCATCGAACTCCACCGACTCCCGGGAGGCCGCGAGGAACGGTTAACGAACAAGAAAAAAGGGGGGAGCCCACGGGTGCTGGGTTCTTCACTAAAAATAGATCAACATCCAACCCCCTGGAGAGGTGCACCCCCCCAGCTGCTATTTCCCATTTCCGTCCGAGCCCTTTAAAAAAAGCCCCCCCCCCCCCAAAAAAAAAAGACATCTTCAAAGCTGCTCTTGAAAGAAGAGAAACTCTAAAGAGATAAAGGACTTAATATCAAAGAGATCGGAAGCGCTTGGCGGTTCCACTTAGCCAAACCACCGGAGGGAAACTTTCCTTTTTCTCTCCAGTTTCCTCTCAGGATTGGGGGGGGGTCAAGAGTCAAAGGAAACTCACCGCCGCCACCTGTGACCCCGCCTCCACCTCCGCCTCGATCTCGGCCAGGCACTTGTACTGCTGCGGGGACTCGATCACCATCTCCCGCTTGGGCGGCTTGCCGGCTCGGCCCTGCATGGCTCGCTCGGTCCGGCCGTCACGACCAGGTGTGGGACTCTGCCATGGCGCCTCGAGCTGCCGAGGGCTTTTTTGCGAGTCGAGCTCTTGGTGAGATATCACCCCCCCCCTCTCTCTCCCTTCTCCTCCCCTCTCCTCCCTCCCTCTCTCTCTCTCTCTCTCTCTCTCTCTGTGCTTTCTCTCTCCCGCTCTGTCCTCCTCCTCGGAGAAGCCCCGCCCACCCTTCACAGCTGTGCAGCTGTGTGTGTGTGTGAGCGGACTTGCAGTAATGTTTGTGTGTAATGTAAAGGGGAGCACACACCCCCCCCCCCCACACACCCCCGTTAAAAACTTTGGAAGCGGGCCGAGGGAAATCGTGTCGTCACCTGCCCATTGTGGCCGGTGGTGGTTTGAAAATAGAAAGCAGCTGAAAAAGAGATGAAGGAGACTCCAGGTTGAAAGAAAAAAAAAGACGTAAGCCCCCCCCCCCCTCCTCCACCCACCCCCCCCCCCCGAAATATTTTTACACTCCAGGAACCAATGAAATTCTGCAAATAGTGATTATTAGCAGGAATAAAGGGATGATTACACTAGATGTACTTTTCGATTTAGGTATGTCATAAAAAAAAAAGAAAAAAAAAATCTCAAGTACGTGCATGACTTTCACTTCAAAGAAAAAAACATCACACTTTTCTACACAATGTGATATTTTCCAGAGACAATATGTTGTTTTCCTACAGTTGGAGGTTTTACTTCCTGTTTAAAGGGAGTTTTTCCTTCCTGCTGTTGGAGGTTTCACTTTCTGTTAAAAGGGAGTTTTTCCTTCCTACTGTTGGAGGTTTTACTTCCTGTTAAAATTGAGTTTTTCCTTCCTGCTGTTGGAAGTTTTACTTCCTGTTTAAAGGGAGTTTTTACTTCCTGCTGTTGGAGGTTTCACTTTCTGTTAAAAGGGAGTTTTTCCTTCCTGCTGTCGGAGGTTTTACTTCCTGTTTAAAGGGAGTTTTTCCTTCCTACTGTTGGAGGTTTTACTTCCTGTTAAAATTGAGTTTTTCCTTCCTGCTGTTGGAAGTTTTACTTCCTGTTTAAAGGGAGTTTTTCCTTCCTGCTGTTGGAGATTTTACTTTCTGTTAAAAGGGAGTTTTTCCTTCCTGCTGTTGGAGGTTTTACTTCCTGTTAAAATTGAGTTTTTCCTTCCTGCTGTTGGAAGTTTTACTTCCTATTAAAAGGGAGTTTTTCCTTCCTATTGTCGGAGGTTAGTTTCACCGACTCATTATCTGACATAAACGTGAAAGATTTTTATCCTATTAGGTATTTGAAAAAAAAAAAAAAAAGCCAGAATACCCAATGATGACTTCACAGTCAAAACAAAGGGACAACTTTACTGTGCAGCCTTTATATCGTATGACTGTACAACGAAAGAAGAGTAAAAACTACAGTTATTACAGTCAACATTTTCCTTATCGTGACCTGTGGCTGAAGTTCATAATGCAAAAACAAGCCGGTAAAAAAAACAACCCGATAATTGACATTTGCTGAATTGACGAAAAAAAAGCCTCGACTGACTATTTGTTTTCAGCTCATTCGTGATGTGACGCACGGCGGGATTTAAGGTCTTCTGAAACGCCAGATTGTCAGATGATCCCTCAAAAAAAAAGAAAAGGAAAAAAAAGAAGAAAAACACAACTACTGTTGAAACCACTAAAAATAACCGTTGAGCCGCAACCGTGGCGGCGTTTCAAGCACTCGATCCGTGTTGATAAAAGTCGGTATTTCGCTTCGCTTTGAAACTGGCCCCCGCGTCGCATCCGCCCGCACCCGCCCCCCCACACCTCCCGCCCCCCTACACCCCCATCTTTAGCCGGCTCGAAGACGCCGCGCACGCTCTCCCGCTGCTCCGGGAACACTTTTGAGCTGCCCTCCCCCCCACCCCCACCCCACCCCCACCCCTCGTTTCTTCTCCATCCAAAGCCGTCGCCCGCCCGCTCTCTCCGAGGGACAAGTCGCTCGCCTTTAATCTCCGAGGCGCCGCCGCTCAGCTGTTTTCCATCGGAGTGTGTTAACAGAAAGATGACATTTAAAGTTTTCAGTGAGGGAATTGATGCGCGTACATTTATGCAAATCCCTTTTTCTTTTTTGGT